>NC_074683.1:33588504-33828504 GCF_029448725.1 Salvelinus fontinalis
AATGGAGTTTCTAACCGAGACGAAATTGAATATTCCTGAGAGGCCTAGTTACAGTGTTGACTTTTAAATCGGTTTAAAAATCAAATGTCAAGAGTTGAAAATAGCTGTCTAGCATTGATCAACAAACAAATTGAAAGCTGTAATTGCTGCCAATGGTGATTCTAACAAGTATTGACTCAGGGGGTTGAAAACTTATACAGTACCAGTCAAAAGTTTGGACACACAAGGTTGGAAAAGCATTCCATGTGAAGCTGGTTGAGAGAATGCCAAGAGTGTGCAAAGCTGTCATCAAGGCAAAGGGTGGCTACTTTGAAGAATCTCAAATCTCACATTTATTTACATTTGTAAAAATAAAAAAATAATAAAGTCCTTGAGCATAGACTTGTATGGTTTGTTTAACTTTAAAATCAATGGTCTCTGGCAGTGACATTCTGTTAAAGTGCAATTGACCAGCAGTAAACAGAATATCGTCTTGAGCATGAGAGCACTTGACACGTTTTCCCATCGGGCTCCCGAGCGGTGCAGCAGTCTAAGGCACTGCATCTCAGTGCAAGAGGCAACACTACAGTCCCTGGTTTCGAATCCATGCTGAATCACATCCGGCCGTGATTGGGAGTCCCATAGGGCGGCGCACAAATGGCCCAGCGTCGCCTGAATTTGTTTTTAACTGACTTGCCTTGTTAAATAAAGGTAATAATAATAATAATGCAGTATTCACTACATCTAGTCTGCGACCAGTCAGATTTTCACCTTTACACATGAATCTCACAGAGTTGCAATAATGCAGAATTCAGCGTTTTTCACACAGAAAAGCTCAAATGCTGAAAGAAATATCTGCTGCGTTTTATAACCACAGTTCACTCTAAATCATCATTTTAAAATGAAAATGTTGTGCTTCAGTTGCACTTCTCCACTCACTCAGATGAGATATGATTGCTCGTCTTGACCAATCTAATTTCCACATTCACGAATGGGCATTCAATCAGCAGACAGCACTGTGACTGCGATACTTTACTTTTCTCCGAATGTAAATTAAAATGCAAGATTAACTTCAAGCAAAACAGAAAGATATGTAGCTGGCTACGCTCTATGATAAACATGAGAAATCTGATGGCAGAATCTAGTCCCAATTTAACACCTGCTCCCTACTAGGTGTATAATCTAGTCCCAATTTAACACCTGCTCCCTACTAGGTGTAGAATCTAGTCCCAATTTAACACCTGCTCCCTACTAGGTGTATAATCTAGTCCCAATTTAACACCTGCTCCCTACTAGGTGTAGAATCTAGTCCCAATTTAACACCTGCTCCCTATTAGGTGTAGAATCTAGTCCCAATTTAACACCTGCAACCTATTAGGTGTAGAATCTAGTCCCAATTTAACACCTGCTCCCTATTAGGTGTAGAATCTAGTCCCAATTTAACACCTGCTCCCTATTAGGTGTAGAATCCAGTCCCAATTTAACACCTGCTCCCTACTAGGTGTAGAATCTACACCCAGGCGTAGCTCATAGAGGGGCCCCAGAGGATGACCCCTTGAATCCAATGATGACAACCCAATGGAAAGGCTTTTAGCCTACTTAGCTTTTCTTGTCAAGTATGACTGGGGATTTTTGTGAAAACCATTTTGCTAAATCATCTGCCAAGGACCAGAAGTCAAGGCTAGCTGTGTCCTTACATGCTGGGGACTGCTAAACTGAACTGCAGGGTACTGTAGCGGGAACGAGTCAGACTTGGCCCAGTGCTGAAATCACAGTCAGTAACCACAAGAATGTAACAGCTTCTGTTATTATCCCTGGAGGAGAAAATAACATGCTCTTCCCACTCCCTCACTATTACAGAATACATGAAATCTAAAAAACAGCCAGGTTTGTAGATGCTGACAGGAACAGTCCTATGAACTCTGAAAGAATAAAAGGAAGCATTATAGCTTCTACAATCAACAACCTTGAAAGCAGATGGAGCATGAGAGTGTACTATTCTGTGAAGTGGGGGAACTACCAAAGTTTATAAGCAAAGCTCGCAAGCACAAATACCCTACATACATTCTGTACAGAGAGACCATGGTTAGTGTTATTACAGGACCATAAATGCTTGCTCTCTTTTCCTCTCGTTTGGCTGTGAGCTAAGGGCGGGTTAGCCAAAGTAAAGGCAAGTCAAGCATGCATATTAACAGAGCAGAGTGCAGAAAGCATGTCTGTTGTCGGTATGGGAGGTGGTGCAGGGTTTTGTCTAGAAGGGTACAGCTTTTGTCAAAATTGTCTTTTCGTTGTAGGTTTTTGGATTACTTACACAACAGAGCTAAAATGCAAAAAACCTACTTTTTACATCAAATTTGACAAATGCTCCCATCTAGACATGACTGTGGTGCGAAGGGCGTTTCTCAAGCTTCCTCACGTGAACACATCCACTGGAACACCATGTCGATAGGAACTTGAAACTAGGTTCCCCACTCTCTGACACACGCACGCACACCTGACATTTTCACAGCCCCTGGCTACATTTGGCACCATCACCATAAATACATAGACTGAGGGAAGTTATGGAGAGAAGAAAATACTTTTCCAACAACTCTGCCTCTAGAACAGGTTGAACGTAGACATGAATTCAGGGTTCCAATGGAACCCTGAATTCGCACTACAGTCTTATTTTTGGATTGCAGCGTATCCTTATTTAATTTGGACATAGATTTTTGTTTCCTCTATGGGTGTCCAATCCAAATACACAGCGGATAAAAACTAAAAACAGTTCCTAAATTGCTTACATTCCAAAATGACTATGTTTGTCAACTGTCTCACAGCATGTTCGGTAGAGACCCATGAATGGTGTAGTATTTCAGTATACTCTTAACAGTGGCTGTCTAGAGTGGCATCAGCCCGAGGACTGGAACTCTTGTGGCATTTGAAGCTGTGCATCGATATGGTTAAGAGCTTGTCTTTAGTGGCTTAGGTTACACAAGCAGCACTGATTGAGAAACAGGAGATACTCTGTTCTGAAGTCTCTCCATAACACCTCAGGGCCACCCATACCCAATAAAGCGAAGGTAACTGAACTAAATGACGATCGCCCGTAACACTCACTTATGAAGTCATTATGAAGTGCTTTGAGAGGCTAGTTAAGGATCATATTACCTCCACCAGACCCGACACCCTAGACCCACTGCAATTTGCATTCCAAGCCAATAGAGACACAGATGATGATATTGCCATCACACTACACACTCTACTTTCCCATCTGGACAAGAGGAATACCTACGTCAGAAAGTGGTTCATTGTCTACAACTCAGCCTTCAACACCATAGTACCCTCCAAGTTCATAATTAATTGTGGGGCCCTGGGTCTGAACCACGCCCTGTGCTACTGGGTCCTGGACTTCCTGACGGGCAGCCCCCCAGTTGGTGGAGGTAGGCAACAACACCTCCACTAAGCTAATCCTCAACACAGGGGCCCCACAAGGGTGCGTGCTCAGCCCCCTCCTGTACTCCCTGTTCACCCATGACTGCGTGGCAACGCACACCTCCAACTCAATCAAGTTTGCAGACAACACAACAGTGGTTGGCCTGATTGCCAACAACAAGACAGTCTAAAGGGAGGAGGTGAGGGCCTCAAGAGAAAACTCCACGTCTCCTGATGTACTGGCCTGTCTCCTGGTAGCGCCTCCATGCTCTGGACACTACGCTAACAGACACAGCAAACCTTCTTGCCACAGCTCGCATTGATGTGCCATCCTGGATGAACTGCACTACCTGAGCCACTTGTGTGGGTTGTAGACTCCGTCTCATGCTACCACTAGAGTGAAAAACATCAGCCAGGAAGCATAGGAACTGAGAAGTGGTCTGTGGTCACCACCTGCAGAACCACTCCTTTATTGGGGGTGTCTTGCTAATTGCCTATAATTTCTACCTTTTGTCTATTCCATTTGCACAACATCATGTGTTATTTATTGTCAATCAGTGTTGCTTCCTAAGTGGACAGTTTGATTTCACAGAAGTGTGATTGACTTGGAGTTACATTGTGTTGTTTAAGTGTTCCCTTTATTTTTTTGAGCAGTGTATATATAAATAAAAATCGGTCGATTAATCGGTATCGGCTTTTTTTGGTCTTCCAATAAAATCGGTATTGATATCAACGTTGAAAAATCATAATCGGTCGACCTCTACCTACCTCACAAACTTTTACCGATGCACCATTGAGAGCATCCTATTCGGGGTGTATCACCGCATGGTACAGCAACTGCATCGCCCGCAACCGCAGGGCTCTCCAGACCAGGGTGCGGTCTGCCCAACGCATCACTGGGGGCACACTGCCTGCCCGTCAGGATATCTACAGCTCCCTGTGTCACAGGAAGGATTATCAAGGACCTCAGCCAACCGACCCACACCCTGCAATCATCCAGAAGGCCAGTGCATCAAAGCTGGGACCAAGAGACAGCTTCTATCTCAAGGCCATGTTAAATATCATTAGACGGCCTCCACCTAGTTCCCTGCCCTGAACTAGTCACCGTCAATATGTGGCTACCACCCGGTTATTCAACCCTGCACCTTAGAGGCTGCTAACCCTATGTACATAGACTTGGAAACTGGTCACTTCAATAATGTGTACATACAGTTTTACGCATTTCATATGATATAATGTATTCTAGTCAAGGCCATCATATTCAACTATTGCTATACTATTCTAGCCTATGTATTCTTCAGATATACTACATATTCTATCCACATATGGTCCAAATTGTCTATACATCCTATCCCACACAATCTGGACCCCGACATTGCCCGTCCTAATATTTCTATATTTCTTAATTACATTATTTTACTTTTAGATGTGTGTATTGTTGTGTATTGTTAGATACTACTGCACTGTTGGAGCTAGGAACACAAGCATTGCACTACACATGCAACATTTGCTAAATGTGTATGCGACCAATAAAATTTGATTTGATTTGAGGAGTGTTGGGGGCTCGGTTAGTGCTATCCAGGATCCTTGGGACTTGCCTACCCTAAACCTTATAAATTTAAACTTCAAATGGGGTGTCGTCAGAGTTGGGACGTCCCAAGGACTCTGTTTAGACTTTTCCTACTGGGTTGGGGAGAAAGGAGAGGGCAAGTCACAACAAGCACAGCAGTAGATATGAGCAAAACGTAGCGCAATAGCAACATGCCAGAGATGTCAGAGGTTGGATGTGTGCGCTATAGAAGAGGAGGCATGTGTTTGTTTTTTTAAGGGAAGACTGTCTTAATTTCAATACAGGGGAAATGCAGTCACAGGTTTGCCATTAGAAGAGTAGAGAGCATTGCCTAGATTATTTAGGCATCAAAGTGAAGGAAGGACCATGATCTGACCTCCGGTTTGTAAACACTGGTAAACCTGCTCTGGAACAAACAGCGATAAGGGTTCATACACCTAGCTGAAACAAAGGGCCCTTACACCACAACCTTTAGAATCAGCCAAATCCAATCTGAACCGTTTGAAGTCTTTAACAAGGTTTGCGAATGTAAAGTTCTCTTCCTAACATATTCAGAACCATTGCTGTTGCTGCACAAAACTCCACCTGAGTTTTCCCTGGACAGTTCCCTGTGTGTATTCTGTCCTTTATTTTGACAAAGTCTGGCTGTTTTTAGGACATCAAACATGTGACATCAAAGTATTCACACCCCTTGACCTATTCCACATTTTGATATGCTACATGATGACCAAACCGTCTCCGAGCGTGTATCCGGTTGCACATACTGAGTTTGTCTATCTCGACCAGATGCGGTCAGGACACGCAGGTTATTATCAAAACCCCTGAACCAACAACGATCATTCTTTTGAGGACAGGTCGAAACACATATGAAACATTCTTGGACATTTAGATATCTAGCTTGCTGTTGCTAGCTAATTTGTCCTGGGATATAAGCACTGGGTTGTTATTTTACCTGAAATGCACAAGGTTCTTTTATTTGCTGGACTTTTGTAGAATTTTGAGTCACACAAACTCGTGTGTTCTCTTCTGCGACAATTAATCCACAGATAAAATGGGAAGCCTAGTTAGGTTCTAGTAATCTCTCCTCATTCAGTCTTCTTCAGTGGATGGCAAACAACTTTAAGTTACATTACAGCCACCAACTGGACAGGTGTGTGGACCTATTTCATCTTTCAATCACCCACATGGGTATATGCTCTTAAAAACTAATGAGGAGATGGGAGAGGCGGGACTTGTAGCACGTTCTATAAATTCTATTTTAGCGCATGGCTACACAGATGATGTGTTAATGACCTAAGGCTCATATTTCTGTGTGTTATTATGTTATAATTAAGTCTATGATTTGATAGAGCAGTCTGACTGAGTGATGGTAGGCACCAGCAGGCTCGTAAGCATTCATTCAACAGGACTTTCGTGCGTTTGCCAGCAGCTCTTCGCAATGCTTCAAGCATTGCGCTGTTTATGACTTCAAGCCTATCAACTCCCGAGATTAGGCTGGTGTAACCGATGTAAAATGGCTAGCTAGTTAGCGGGGTGTGCGCTAATAGCGTTTCAAACGTCACTCGCTCTGAGACTTGGAGTAGTTGTTCCCCTTGCTCTGCATGGGTAACGCTGCTTCGAGGGTGGCTGTTGTCGATGTGTTCCTGGTTCGAGCCCAGGTAGCGGCGAGGAGAGGGATGGAAGCTATACTGTTACACTGGCAATACTAAAGTGCCTATAAGAACATCCAATAGTCAAAGGTATATGAAATACAAATCGTAGAGAAAGAAATAGTCCTATAATTCCTATAATAACTACAACCTAAAACTCATGTTAAAAGGGACCACCAGCTTTCATATCTTCTCATGTTCTGAGCAAGGAACTTAAACGTTAGCTTTCTTACATGGCACATTCTGCACTTTTACTTTCTTCTCCAACACTTTGTTTTTGCATTATTTAAACCAAATTGAACATGTTTCATTATTTATTTGAGGCTAAATTGATTTTATTGATGTATTATATTAAGTTAAAATAAGTGTTCATTCAGTATTGTTGTAATTGTCATTATTACAATTTTTTTTAAATCGTCACCAGCTTTTTTGGTCCTCCAATAATCGGTATCGGCGTTGAAAAATTATAATCGGTCGACCTCTAGTAGTGATGCCTCTTGCACTGAGATGCAGTGCCTTAGACCACTGTGTGTGTGTGTGTGTGTGTGTGTGTGTGTGTGTGTGTGTGTGTGTGTGTGTGTGTGTGTGTGTGTGTGTGTGTGTGTGTGTGTGTGTGTGTGTGTGTGTGTGTGTGTGTGTGTGTGTGTGTGTTAACTATTTAACAGTACTAGAATGCGTAAAAGGCTACTAAAATGTAAAATATCACTATCATTTTTTTTGCCAAGGAAAATATTGGATATCGGCATCGGCCAAAAATGTAATATCGGTGCATCCCTAGCTGTAACGTAACAAAATGTGCAAAAAGTGAAGGGGTCTGAATACCTTCCGAATGCACTGTAAGCTGCATCTCAAATGGCACCCTATTCCCTATGTAGTAATGCATTACTTTTGACCAGGGCCCATAGGATGTCATTTGGGAAGCCGTCAAAGCCTGCTATCCAACCCAATGTTGATATACAGCACAAAGGCTTCCGAAAGAGGAACCACCCTCTATAAATCAAGTCTAAACTGAACCATGTTCTGTGGTCTCTTTTCATGTGTAATATCATGGCTACACTTCATCTTTGCTTTCTGATGCACAATAACAGAAATGGAAGAAAGCTCCACCTCACTCTATTTATGTTTTCATACGCATGGATGGTGACATGCCCTCTTCTTCCCCGTTGTTAGTCCATTAATAGGCCCTAACCCTCCCTATACAGTAATCACCACAGATCATGCTAATCCTTTAATGTTCGTACCTGTTATTTTCTAAGCCACAGCAAACTCAGCCATGACCCAGAGCACCGCTATGCTACGGCAGGCAGCCCCCAGGGCCCGTAATCTCTTAATCTGACCTGGATGATGTGAGGATGTTTGAGTCACACTGTCCGTAGTGCCCAATATGAACCCTCACAGCTGGAGCAGATCACGTTCCTATGGTCTAGCAGTGGGCATTGTACTGGGCGTATATGGCAACAGGCATCGCCAACATGCTCAGTAGAACCACTGGATGGAGGTTGACTAAAACTGTCTATTCACTATGAAATAGTGCAATACCGTCTCCAACAAGCACACACAGATTCTAACTCACTGTATCCAATCTAGGCAAACAGAACAGTCTATCTTTCAGGGCTGGACTTTAACACAAAGGGTGTGCCAGATTGCCATTGCCAGCTGTGGGAAGTCCCAATCACACACACGTGGATTTTTATAGGTGATTCATTGTGTCATCTATTTCATCTCATTCCCTAATGGTGGTGTATCAGTCATGAGGCAATCCTCTCTTGTCCCAGTGGTGCACCCTAAATAATCATTGGCTGGGAATAGAAGTGCAAATCCATGGTAACGGAATTACGCTGAGACTCAGATTTTTCCCTTTACAATGTACCTTTCCACTGAACATTTTACAAAAACACATTTACAGGAATAATGTTGCAGCTCAAGTTTGGTAACCTTAAAACAGTGAGATTTAACCACAGAGATCCTATTAAATTCAAAATTCTATGGATTTTACCATAATTCTTTTACCAAACTTGATTTATTGTGTAAATTATTTGAAGTAGTCATAGTGTTGTATGGTTTGTTAAACTTTTAAATCAATGTTTTGTTCGGCATACATCTTAAAGTGAAAAATAGGAGTCTAGGAGTAATTCCATTTGCGTGGAATTACCCCTCTGTAAATCAAGTCTAAAGCTAACCATGTTCTGTGGTAATTCCTTTACTGTGGAATTGCTCTGAACTAAATGCTGCATCTCCAACAATATAATCACAAATGTTCAACCTGGGAGTAGGTGCACTGAGCAGGTTCAATTCAGTTGACAGCAGGTGGTCAGAAGCTCCTACAGTTTGTCTCTCCCTCTCTCTACCACACTTTTCAACAACTTAAATCTGTACAACAGGTGAGTAACCAATAACATCATTAACATGCAGCAAAAATGCTATTTCATCTGATTTGTTATGCATCTGTCCAGCGCAAAAGAGACAACAGGCCTGTGAACTAACAATAGGTTCTGGATGAAAGGACTGGTTGAACCTTTCCACCCTACCACGCCTGTGTTTTAGAGCATAAAGCTGTTACACTATGCTCCAATTAGGACCTTTGATTAATGTGAAGCCTACCATCGTCTGCCCTGGAGAATGGGGTTCTGTTAATTGTATATGTCTGAGAGGTTTTTTGTTGTTGTTGGTAAAAGGGTTTTTCTATTCTGGTCCCTCTTTCAAGAATTAAGTAGCTGATTTTGGGAAATGGGAAGGATAAAGAGTTCAAGCCAGTTGTGGATTTAACTTTGTTATATCAGTAATTAATGTTTCATTTCAAGGCACAGTGTAGTCCAGTACAAACAGGAGTGTGTAGAACCAGCTGTCACTCATCCCTCTGTGGACTGTCGCTTAGCTGATGAATACCCTTCATTTAGCTGGCAATCCAGTGATCATCACAGAGTTAGGAAGCGAAAAGATTAGCCAAAACACATTTGATTCTGAAATGTGAGGCTGTGAGAGATGGGAGTGTAAACACAGCTGTGTTTTGCCTTTTAGAGATTTGCTGAAACGGGTGTGATATCCGGCCGGCCGACCCGACGGCCACTTCGTTATGGATTGCCACACAGGCTGTCTCTGCAAGGGGTGCTGACAGGGTGTGCTGCACACATGACAACACTGCTGTAACACCCAGCGCAAGCATGTAGCTTTCATTGCAGGGCTAACTAAACAGAAAGTGTCAGAGCTAAGAGCTGTCTCCTGTTAGCCTGCCTCCTCTTGTCTCAAACAGAGGTGGACCTGAGCCAAGTCAACACAGCTGTCAATCTTGGAGCTGCTGCCTTCTCAAAGTAGTTTACCTGGGTTGAAATGTATTGACTGATTGGTGTAGTTAGATCATCCACTAGACTAGGGATTGTCTAAGAGAACATGGCATACGATCACAGGTTTATCTCATCCCCAACCTATAGCTGTATTTTCACTTATGATAAACTGAAACAAGGATGAGAATGGCATTCCCATTGCAGGCATTCCCAAAACCATTGTGTGAGCATACAAATTCTGCCTCTTTAGCTTTGTTACTGTCCTCCCAGCAGTAATGTTAGCCAACCTCATTGTAGATTAGCTAGCTGTGTCCCATCAATCTCCCTGTGGATTCATCCATGCTCATGTTAGCAGGTGTAGTCTATCCCAATTATACCCGCACCTGGGACCCTCTCTCCCCCTCCTCCCACTCTACCCCCAGTCCCAATACCCCACCCACACTCCACTTCAAATCCAGGGATGCCTAGTTCCGGTACACAACCTATTAAGCCATGGCTCTCGCCACCGGCCATTTTTCGATTACCAGCTGGGTCCCCATAAAAGGTTTTATTCTAGTGTACACAGAGGCATCTCTGCTGACACAGACAGTCACAGTCTCTTATGGCTTCTTTACACAACACTACTTTGACGACACAAACTAGGTCCAGGATACATCTCTTTAAGAGGGCTAACTAACTCTCTTTAAGAGATGTATCCCATACAACATATCTACACCACATACACCCCTCTGAGTGGTACAGTTTAACGACAACAGCTCTCCCACACCACATGTCCATGCAAGAATTACCTTAATGCCAATAGACAGACATCATTTTTGCTCTGTTAGCCAAATGTAATGAAAGGCTTTTAAAATATCCCCACAATTGAGAATCATTGCATTAATCAAGTGTGCACCACTATGTGCAATATGGATTAGATGAGAACTTCCTGTATAGTTTGAATTTCTTTGTCTATATACTATGTTTTTTTAAGGTATGATAATAGCTCCACACATGAAGCAGGAATGTGGCATTGGCCACACCACATCCAAGGCTAGCATAAACAAAAACGTTGTAAATCTGATGTTGAACAGAGATAGACCTCACTAGACATATTTTACTAATGTAAATCCACCCTTTGGCATGAGTCTGATTTCTCTCTGAATCCTGGACGTGATCTCCTTAGGATTTTGTGAAGCAAAGTAGCAATCTATGGGGGCCTTGTTAGATTAATGAAATGAGGACAGGAAAAAGACAGAGGTCCTCTTTGGACTACAAAGCAGCCCGTCATTCAGCGTGTAAGGGAGGAATAGGTTCGATTGAATGAGATTCGGGGACCTGAGAAAGCCAACCAGTACACATTTGCGAAAAGTGAGAGGTCCGGTCTTGTGATGTAGACTATCATTCATTCAGGCAGAACTCGGACAATAAAACATAAACAAATTATTGATGTGGAATTCAATTTGCTTTCACATAGTGACATGTTCGAGCTCGCAGGCTGAAATCAGTCCAGGTACGCTCTCGATGCGCCTCCACAAACATTAATGTGGCATGTCTGACGATTAAGTAATTGTAAACGCTGACCACATTAGCTAGCTACATAATTTAATTATGTCCAAATTCAGAAAATACAGATTAACCATCGATTTACTCATTTGAAACGGCCCTCAGTAATGTCAGAAGGAAGGAAACCCTTGACGAATGCTTGTAACGTTAGTTCTCCCTAATGTTGTTTCAAAATGACCAACAAGAAAGTGACAGGATTGATACAGCTGTCAGTACAACGCAACTGCAACCTGGTTGAACAGTTGTGAGTGATCACATACTGTACTGTCTTTGGTGATAGTGGGCCATGCGGATACAGTAACTGGATGCTAATTATGACAATTTAGGCTATGTTGTAGGCTATTTTAGAATGGGTTAATTTAGTTAGCATCATAACTAATTTAGCTAGCTGCGTAATTAAAATATAAATATCTACAACAGTAGATACCTAACTAGCTACAGTAGCTAGTTCCAACATGATCCAGAATTGGATTAGCTAAATACTGTTAGCTTGCTATTCTCCTTCCATAATCTGTCAAATTTGAGCTGGCTAAATCTAACGTTAGCTGAAGTCTTGTGAATACCTTTAACGTTACAGTGAGATAGTAACGTTACAGTAACAGTAGTGAACAATTTATTTTCATCATTTCCAATAAAAACCCAAAGGCATAGCCTACATTGGACGCGAGTATAGGACAGTTCAAAAGTGCAACTAGAAAAGTTAGCAAAACATTTATCTATATCTTGGTTGGGTTTATGGACAGCAAAAGTTACCTAACAATTTAGCTAGCTAACGTTAGCTAGCTACTCATTCCCATCTAACGTTCACTTACTGTACAGTAACTAACAAGCTGCATTACTTTTCAGTACAATGTGGTTCTAATGAGTAACGTTCTCGCTTAGCTAGGTACTGTAGCTAGTTGGTCAAATATCTTACCGTCATAAACAGTTCCAGAGGCGTCCAGTTTTTAAGGAATATGGTTTTCTTACAGCGGGAAATGAGTTTAGGGTGAGGGACTGAAAATCCAAGTTCAGTTCACCCGCTGGGAACTCCGACAAAACCTCATTTTTATCACTCCGATCCTTCAGCTTCATACATTCAACTGTCTGCGGGCCCTTTACTAGTTCGAATATGCGACTAGCTCGGCGACGAATAATCCACACACAACATACAGCAACCATTGGCTACAGCGAACCAGCAGGCATCTCAGACCGAGTGAATGATATTTACAATTCCTTTGATTTGTAAATGAGAGGGTATGAGCGACATAAATGTTGGGGGAAAAAGTGTATTCCGGATTGCCGAATAGAGTCTCTGACTTTCTCAGCGGAGTCCGTTGTCAATGCACGCTCACTGCAGCAGAGGCAACAGCATAGCAACGTACCGTCGCAATCTCCGTAGCGCCACCAGTGCACCGGGGTGGAGTCACAGGACAGGGAGGCGTGGTTTTAATTTGTTAAATCGCGAGTGAGCGTTCCTGTAATTTTTCCACTACTTTTCATGCCATGTTATTGGTATTTTGCCGGTTTTATAGATTTACCGAATGTATTGTGAGAACTGTGGCATCACCTTAGAACATTGTGCAGCCAAGGTCACTGAAATCTAAAAGCAACAGTGTGGAGTAGAATACCGGTAGTCAGTGGCGAGGAAACGACACCATTGCCTCAGTTAATTTTAGCCACAGGATATGCAATATTCCATTGTTGGTCAGAATTAGCCTAAATTAGTTTGTTATTGCCCTAAATTCAGGAAATATCTAGGCCTGTGACTGAATGAACTATATTAACAATACACCACTGTGGGTTAGGCCAGACAATGCGACTATAGAGTAGAATGTAAATTTGGGCTGTGGCGACATCATGTGGTCCAAACAAGAACAGTACTACCCCCTTAATTCCATATCACTGCGACCAATGATGGGGCAAGTATGGGTACCTACATACTTGGAGTGTCTGAAAGTGGGCTTTGCAAAATAACTGGATGGGTCAACAGTGATGGGTGCAGTAGAATCAATGGTTGGATCAACAGCGATGGGTGCAACGTCAAGTCTCCATTATTGGTTAGACAGGCCATAACCAGGTGCACTGCGGGTCAGCTTAAATTAAATATTTAATGTTAACTTAATGTTAATATAGCAAGTTAAGAGAACTAACGTGGCGTAGCAGTTTAGAATAATTAACGTGTCCGGTTAGGAAAAGGTTTAGGATAATTAATGTGGCAGGTTAGGATAATTAACTTGGCAGGTTAGGAGAATGGTTGGGAAAAGGGTTAGGCTTAGCTAAAATGCTATAGTTGTCCATAATCGACTTGTCGTGCATCCGAATCAGACAGCAAAATGGTCTTAAGTGGTAACAAATCTGCTCAATTAGCTGATTTGATTTCCATACACCTACACTACATGACAAAAAGTATGAGGACACCTGCTCGTCGAACATCTCATACCTAAATCATGGGCATTAATATGGAGTTGGTCCCCCCTTTGCAGCTACAACAGCCTCCACTCTTCTGGGAAGGCTTTCCACTATAAGTTGGAACATTGCTACGGGGACTTGCTTCCATTCAGCCACAGAGTATTAGGGAGGTCGGGCACTGATGTTGGGCTATTAGACCTGGCTGGCAGTCGGCATTCCAATTCATCCCTAAGGTGTTCGATGGAGTTGAGGTCAGGGTTCTGTGCAGGCTAGTCAAGTTCTTCCACACCGATCTTGACAAACCATTTCTGTATGGACCTCGCTTTGTGCACGGGGACATTTTCATGTTGAAACAGGAAAGGCCCTTCCCCAAACAGTTTTGTTTTTCGCTTCCCCAAGCGCAGAATCGTCTAGAATGTCATTGTATGCTGTAGCATTAAGATTTCCCTTCACTGGAACGAAGGGGCCTAGCCCGAACCATGGAAAACAGCCCCAGATCATTATTCCTCCTCCACCAAACTTTACAGTTGCCACTATGCATTGGGGCAGGTAGCGTTCTCCTGACATCTGCCAAACCCAGATTTGTCCGTCGGACTGCCAGATGGTGAAGCACGATTCATCACTCCAGAGAACACGTTTCCACTGCTCCAGAGTCCAATGGCGGTGAGCTTCACACCACTCCAGCCGACGCTTGGCATTACACATGGCGAGCCGTTGTTACTCCTAGACGTTTCCACGTCACAATATCAGCACTTACAGTTGACATGACAGCTCTAGCAGGGCAGAAATTTGACGAACTGACTTGTTGGAAAGGTGCCATCCAATGACGGCGCCACGCTGAAAGTCACAGAGCTCTGCAGTAAGGCCATTCTACTGCCAATGTTTGTCTTTGGAGATTGCATGGCTGTGTGCTCCATTTTATACACCTGTCAGCAACTGGTGTGGCTGAAATAGCCGAATCCACTAACTTGAAGGGGTGTCCACATACTTTTGTATATATAGTGTACTTCTCTTGATCCTCCCACTTCTGTTGACAATCCATGCATGCAGTTAGCAATGACTGATGTGGTGATGAAAATGATTTTCTCTCATACTGGTGAAGTGGTATGTAAAAAACTGAGAATATATTTTAAAAGATAAATGCTATTTGCATGTGATTTTTTTTAACTATGAATTGTAGAGTATCTATTGTCACAAATTAGTGGTACCCCATGTCATCTCCACCCAGTCTGTGGGTACCATTGGTGGTAGCCCAGTACAGTGCTGTAATTAGTTTCTGTGGAGAACGGCCCAATCACATTTCCATGGAAGTTGGGTGGAGAATTGGCATTTTCCTAAACAAGTTTTCCGTTGCATAAAATTATTGGAGTTTTTTGTAATCAAACACAGGCATTCGTATATAGCCCATGAGAGCTTCACTATCAAAGCTAAAAAGATGCTGTCAATTGCTGTGACTAGTGTGGATTTTGTTCTGGCTCTATGATTTAGACCGAGACAAAGTGCCATTGAGATGCACCTTCATTTGACAATGCTATTAGTCTCTAGGTTCAGTTTTGCTCCGCAGTAGTCACTCTGTCACAACGTTAATTACTTGGTTCTTTTTGTAGAACGCCACAGGGCTTCAGACGTGTGAGATGTGATTAAAAAACTAGATGAAGTTTCCAATTTCATATGCAGACAACTGCTAAATGTGGAGACTCGGGAGATTAAGATCTGTATCACCAAGCAAATAACTTTAAAAAGATGGGTTCATTAAAACCAAACTGATTCTTGATTCCCTTCACGCACACACACTCTCTCTCACACAATACCCAAAGGCTATTTATTTGTTGTGGTTAAACATTCACAACATTTTCATCTCACACAAGTCAGCTGCACACGTTTAAACATTATAACATACATTTTGTCAAATTGGTAATGTTATGAAATATTTGTATTGTGCCTTGCCCTGATGTATTTTACAACACAAAAGTGCAGGTTCACCATATAGACCAATTTTAGGCAAATTTGTGCTCAAATTGAGGTCACTGATAAAGAAACGATAGTATCAAGGTCAAGTATAACTGTCATTATTCAGGTAATGTTACATGTGGTTGAAATGTCCTTTTTCCTCACAGTAATTGTGATTTCATAAATAATACCTGCTGGAAAACTAGAACAAACAGCAGTGGGCTTCTAGTCTCGTGTCAGACTTTACAAGTAGCTGGCCAGAGGTCAAAGCTCACGTGATATTTGGTTCTTGGTGCGGAGATTACTGGGCTTCCAATGTCCCTTTTAGGCCTTCTCTTCCTTGAGTAGGCCCACAATGCCGTCCCTCCTGGAGGTGTAAGGAGCGTGCTTCAGTCTTAGCAGGTGAGCAGGGAACAGGTTGCCACTGGGCGCGTACATCTCCTCCCCCTTCTGGCCCATCAGCGAACGTAGCATCTTGTTCCGGGAGAGGATCTTGTTGTAGAACTCCACCCCTCCCTTGGCATAGATCTTGGACAGGCCTGCAGCACGGCGGTCTGATTTGTAGTCCAGCCATTGACTGACAGCGTCGGAAGTCAGGAAGTAAGACACAGCGCCAAGGCAAAGCGCCACTACATTCACTACGCCCCTGAAGATCACAGGCCCAGCGTGGAGCCTGAAGATCTGCTTCAGGGTCACCGAGTAGACCATCACTCCGGCCAAGCAGAATGGAGCTACAGCCGCATTCAGCACAGGCCCGCCCACCTCAAGACGAGCTACCTCCCTCGCCACGGCAAACTTCTGAGCCTCTGGGGAGAACACTAGTGCATCTTTCAGGGCCGTGCCGATGACACTGTCCCACTCCACCTTCTCGCCATTGATGAGTATGGTGCGGTTGGTGATGCCAGCCGAGTCGTCCAGCGTGCTGTTGAAGTTGGCAGGAATGCCAATCTGGGCACCGGAGGGAAGCCAGGGTACGCCAGCCCCAACAGGGTGGAAGCCAAACGACGCGAAGGCACTATAACCATCAGGGGCGCCCACATCAGAATCCTTCAGCACCTGTTTGAAGACACTCTCCAGCTTCTCAGAAAGGCTGGCTGGTTCTCCTTTGTTCCAGGCCTGATACAGCTTCCTATAAGTGTTCTCTGGGAATAAGTGGTAGAACATTTGGGCCGCAAACACCCCACTGCACCCAGCGATGAGCAGCGGTGTCCGGTACTTCTGTACCATCACGGCATACTTCAGAAAAGGAGACGCCATGGTCGTAATCTGTTAGACACAGACTTCAGAGGGATGGATCTGCAGAAACAGAATTATAACATTAATGGTTTTATATCTGACAAAGCAGGTTTGACCTGACTGAATGAGTTGTGACAAAATACTGTCGGTGAATAGGCCTACTCTTGTTTTAGGAATAACAAATATATACTCTCCAGTGTTACCCCTAGGATTTTTTCCCCAGCAGTGGTGGCAAGGGTGGGGGGTTAAATGAATATAGGGCCACCGCTGCTAAATGAATACAGGGAAAACAATGCTCTCTGTGAAGTTGGGGAACCATGAGGACTGGACTGTTTTTATTCTACTGTGATTGCATACAACACATTCTCATAGCGATGTGTTGAGAATGTATGGGGTCCTAGAATTCATCCAGACCACCTGAACTTGACAACAGTGACAACAGTGCATAGTGTAATAAAGGCGGCAGGTAGCCTAGCGGTTAAGAGCCAGTAATCGATAGGTCGCTAGATCAAATCCCAGAGCAGACTAATGTGTAGGCCGTCATTGTAAATAAGAATTTGCCCTTAACTGACTTGCCTAGTTAAATAAAAAGTGACACAGTTGAACAATTGGTCGATGTGCCCTTGAGCAAAGTACTTAGCCAACCTTAATCGCTCTGGATAAACGCGTCTGCTGAAAATGTAACAAGAAAGTCTCACACTAATGTTCCAATTGGCAAATATGTTATCCTGTTGGTCAAATCCAAAATGCAATGGAGACGTGTGCAACTAGAAGCAAGATTATTATGTTAGCTGGCTGGCTAACGTTAGTTGGTTAGCATAACCAGCACAGCCATCTCAATAAAATAACGATAGCTGTGCATGACTGCCAGGCAAGTGAAGCAATACTAACACTAACAGCTTGAAAACACACACTGAACCAACAGGTAATGTTGCGTTTCATAAAACGTTTGAATAACTCACATGCCATGGACATCTATGTAAGGGAAACTGGACTAAAAGGGTCGTCACTAATTCCCACAGCCACAAAGTCATACACCCCGCCTATTTCTACAATTTCACTTCTTAAAATTGATTTTAAACCTAACCTTAACCCTAAACTCAACCACGCTGCTAACCTTAAATTAAAACAAAAAAGCAAATTTTATTTTTCATAAATTTGTAAGATATAGACATTTTTACTTTGTTGCTGTGCTATATAGTGGAAACCGGTTATTACGAAAGCAACAACGCCGTAAAGCAACTGTTATTACGACCGTTTTACGTTAATGTCTAGTCACTATGTTAATCAGTGACAAGCGCGTCAATCTGTTTACGCTGTAAGAATATCAAACACTGCATAGTGGGTTAAAGTAGTTTATTTTTAATGCATTCATGTTTTGCTATCGTAGTCTGCTGGAATAGTTTCATATACGTGTCACGCTATTCACTTGACCACAAGGGGGCATACTCTACTTTACCGCTGTCTCAAATATGTACAAAGCAAAGGTACTGTATCAGCTTATTAGACTTCTGAAGAAAGGAGGCATTTGTAAAGTGTTCTAATATAGGGGCTATTTTACCGCTGCTTGAAATAAGTGCAAAGCAAAGGCATAGTGTCAGCCTATTAGATATCACCGAAGGAAGGAGGGAGGCATTTGTAAAGTGTTCTAATAGGGGCTGTTATAAATAACACATATTACTATATTTAGTGTGTGTGTGTGTGTGTCACAGAGAAAATGCAAAAACCCCTGTCACAATGATATCAAAGTTCCATCCCCTCTATTTGTCTCACATTTTCAAAGTCATAGCCTGATATGAATCATTTAGCTTTCCAGGCTCCCATATAACTGTTGTGCCCTGTTCTCCTCCAGACTGTTGCTGGAGCTGTGGGCGTGATGGGTAGAGAATGCTTGATTACCTACCGGCTCTTTTCTCTTTTTTTTCTGGGGATTTACCAACGTAATGCATCTGGGTAATTACAGTGAGCATACCACACTTCTCATGCATTATTACTGCCAGACGCACATTGATCAGTGTAGGAATGTGTGTTCACACCCTGAGCTGTAATGATGTGCTCAATAAATGTCCAAAATGTCTGCGAGCTGTTATGAAATGTTTATGGTGTTGTTGGAGTATGCAGTAGATGCAAATTAAATGTAACTAGGTGGATGTGATGCAAGGAACGTACATTACTTAGTCGGCACATTCGCTATACTTACACAACATTTTTTGTGACAAAACCATCAGTAAACCTAGAGTTGAAAATGCCATGGAAACCCATTTAACTTGTATTTTTTATTCGCTACTTGGGAATTTGACCCCAAAAGTTATTATCTGCACTACGTATGTATGCACAGACTATCTGCAACAAGTACATTTGATGGAAGCACAACTCTGATGGGAACATGCACAAGGATTTCCCTTAGCCTTTGGCTAATTGCGGCATTTGGCCAATAAAAAAATGAAAAGCCAATAAATAAAATTGTAGCACGCCAAATTGTTCAGGAGAGACTGTCTATCATAGCTTATACCCAGAATTCGTGCTTCGGCACAATTCTCTCATGCCTTGCTAGCACGTGAGCCTCCAGTTTAGGACAGAGCAAGCAAGAGAGGAGCCTTTGCCTAGGCCACTGTTGATTGTGAAAATGGAAGCTTTTTTAATTGAATTAAAACAGAAGTTAGAGTAAAAAGAGCATGCCTGTAGTGAAAAGCCTATAAGGGGAATTTAGTATGTTTTAATATTGTAGTGGAAGATGAGAAGAACGTTGGCATTGCCAAATTCCAGGCTACTGTGCAATTTTGGAACTTACATTTATTTATAATTATTTGTTATATCATTATTATTATTGTATATCATTGTTATTATTGTAAGACTATTTATTAATCAAACCCAGATTTTTAAATATGCAAAACCTGTTTTGTTTAATTCTGTTGAGACATTTCATTGGCTAAATTAAATTTGATCTGTCTTTTTAATTGTGTGCTCCATGTTTAGTTTAAGATGGGTGATTAGTAGGTCTGTATAAATAATATTAGCCTATTTCGGTCACTTGTTGGGTAGGGTAGGCAGTTGCCTTTGATGGTAACTGCTACAATATAACCTGTTCAGAACTTTTGCGAAGGTTTAAACCATATTTAATTCGCTTGAGCCATTCTCTTTGTCCAATTTAAGTTCCAACTGTAATGCTGTTTTCCACAATATAATAGCTTGCTCATAAATACTTTTACTTTTGATATTACCATAATAAAGTTTAGAAACGTTTGTCAAGGTGTGGTGTGGCGTGGCTATTATTTAGCTTTAGCTACTGCAAGCCTATGATACTGTTTAAACACTGAACAAAAATCTAAATGCAACATGTAAAGTGTTGGTCCCATGTTTCATGAGCTGAAATAAAAGATCCCAGAAATCTTCCATACACACAAAAAGCTTATACCTCTCAACTTTTGTGCACAAATTTGTTTACATCCCTGTTAGTGAGCATTTATCCTTTGACAAGAGAATCCATCCACCTGACAGGTGTGGCAATAAAAGGCCACTCTAAAATGTGCAGTTTTGTCACACAACACAATGCCATAGACGTCTCAAGTTTTGAGGGAGCGTGCAATTGGCATGCTGACTGCAGGAATGTCCACCAGAGCTTTTGCCAGAGAATTGAATGTTAATTTCTCTACCATAAGCTGCCTCCAATGTAATTTTAGAGAAAGTACATTCAACCGGTCTCACAACCGCAGACCACATGTAACCACGGCAGCACAGGACATCCACATCCGGCTTCTTCACCTGCGGAATCGTCTGAGACCAGCCAGCCAGACAGCAGATGAAACTGTGGAGTATTTATGTCTGTGATAAAGCCCCTTTGTGGGGAAAACCTAATTCTGCCTGGCCCCCAAGTGGGTGGGCCTATGCCCTCCCAGGCCCACCCATGGCTGCGCACCTGCCCATTCATCATTCATGTGAAATCCAAAGATTAGGGCCCAATGAATTTATTTCAATTGACTGATTTCCTTATCTGAACTGTAACTCAGTAAAATTGTTGCATTTTGCATTTACATTTTTGTTCAGTATAGATAATAATTGTACATGAAGTACAATTGATGGGACTTGCTTTAACACTTTAAAAGTATTTTTGTGGTAGTGGTAGATGTTTAAAAAGTTTTACTTTACAATTTAAAGCTAAGCCGTTTTAAAGTATGTATGGTTTAGAAAAACATTATAGTAGTGATAGAGTCTGCAGTAGTAATGGTGGTGACTGGTTATAGTTGAAAAAGTAAGTAGATGAAAAGCCTGAACATATGAAAGTCGATATGTTGTATCTAGTATGAACGGTTTAAGAGTTACTGTTGGTGTATTATTTTATGCAAATGTATGCTAATGTAACAGTATAACTTTAGTACGTCCCCTCGCCCCGACCCGGGCGCGAACCAGGGACCCTCTGCACACATCAACAACTGACACCCACGAAGCGTCGTTACCCATCGCTCCACAAAAGCCACAACACTACTTGTAGGTTTCAGAGCAAGTGACGTAACTGATTGAAACGCTAGTAGCGCGTACCCGCTAACTAGCTAGCCATTTCACATCCGTTACACTCACCCCCCTTTCAACCTCCTCCTTTTCCGCAGCAACCAGTGATCCGGGTCAACAGCATCAATGTAACAGTATTACTTTAAACCGTCCCCTCGCCCCGACATGGGCGTGAACCAGGGACCTTCTGCACACATCAACAACAGTCACCCACGAAGCGTTGTTACCCATCGCTCCACAAAAGCCGCGGCCCTTGCAGAGCAAGGGGCAACACTACATCTAGGTTTCAGAGCAAGTGACGTAACTGATTGAAACGCTAGTAGCGCGTACCCGCTAACTAGCTAGCCATTTCACATCCGTTACACTAATTCATATAGTGATAGTCTATTTAAAAAAAATATGAATTTGACGTTAGAATAGAGTGAACATGTGAAATTTGCTTTGGTGTCTTTAGCTTGAAGGGTTCAATAATTAATGTTGATGAGTTATTTTACACAAATGTATATAGTTATAGTTGATCAAAGTTTTTTAAATCATTTAAAAGTTAGGATAAATTGATTATGTGAAAGTTGGTTTGGTGTATCTAGCTTGAACGGTTCAAGAGTTACAATTATTGTTGGTAGGTATTATACTGTAAGCTAATATGTTCACATTTAAGTAGTTATAATTTAGAGCGCAGACCAGAGTTAGTGTGAGGCAGAGCTAGCTAGCAACGCCCAGGGCTAGAGCTGGACCAGAGCTAGTGCAGACCAGAGCAGTAGTTGTGGTCGCAGTAGTTGTGGTAACAGTAGTGATCAGTAGTTGTGTGGTTGTGGTCAGCAATTATGGTGGTCAGTAGTTATGGTGATTAGATGTGGTCAGAAGTTATGTGGTTATGGTCACTAGATGTGGTCAGCAGTTGTCAGCAGTTGTATGGTTGTGGTCAGAAGTTGTGTGGTTGTGGTCATTAGTTGTGTGGTCAGAAGTTTTGTGGTTGTGGTCAGTAGTGGTGTGGTTGTGGGCAACAACGACGAGACGGCCTACAGGGAGGAGGTGAGGGCCCTCGGATTGTGGTGTCAGGAAAATATGGTGATGATCGTGGACTTCAGGAAACAGTGGAAGGAGCACTCCCCTATCCACATCGATGGGACAGTGGTGGAGAAGGTGGAACGTTTTAAGTTCCTCGGCGTACACATCACAGACAAACTGAAATGGTCCACCCACACAGACAGTGTGGTGAAGAAGGTGCAACAGCGCCTCTTCAACCTCAGGAGGCTGAAGAAATTTGGATTGTCACCAAAAACACTCACAAACTTTTACAGATGCACAATCGAGAGCATCATGTCGGGCTGTATCACCGCCTGGTACGGCAACTGCTCCGCCCACAACCGTAAGGCTCTCCAGAGGGTAGTGAGGTCTGCACAACGCATCACCGGGGGCAAACTACCTGCCCTCCAGGACACCTACATCACCCGATGTCACAGGAAGGCCAAAAAGATCATCAAGGACAACAACCCCCCGAGCCACTGCCTGTTCACCCCACTATCATCCAGAAGGCGAGGTCAGTACAGGTGCATCAAAGCTGGGACCGAGAGACTGAAAAACAGGCCATCAGACTGTAAAACAGCCATCAATAACATTGAGTGGCTGCGGCCAACATACTGACTCAAATGTCTAGCCACACTAATAAAATGTATCACTAGTCACTTTGAACAATGGCACTTTATATAATGTTTACATACCCTACATTACTCATCTCATATGTATATACTGTACTCTATACCATCTACCGCATCTTGCCTATGCCGTTCGGCCTTCGCTCATCCATATATTTATATGTACATATTCTTATTCATTCATTTACACTTGTGTGTAAAAGGTAGTTGTTGTGAAATTGTTAGATTACTTGTTAGATATTACTGCATGGTCGGAACTAGAAGCACAAGCATTTCGCTACACTCGCATTAACATCTGCTCACCATGTGTATGTGACCAATACAATTTGATTTGGTTCTGGTCAGTAGTTGTGTTGTGGTCAGTAGTTGTGTGGTTGTGGTCAGTAGTTGAGTTGTGGTCTGTAGTTGTGTGGTTAATTTGTTGTGGGGTCAATATTTGTGTGGTTGTGGTCAGTAATTGTGGTCACTGTCTTCACCCACGTCATCATTTTTGCACTCTGTGAGTGTGAGTATCCATAACAACGGCTCCGTTCAGGCTGCTCAATGATTACACGGAGCGCTGTTAATAGACGTTAGCTAGACACTTTTTGTCACTCTAAACTCTGTCAAACAGCTGTAACTTTGTATTGGTAGAGTTGGTAATCCACTCAATCCAATAAAAGGATTACAGCCCTACCCCTCTATAGAGACAGGCAAACTAGCCAGTTAAGTTATTTACAACACGGAGAATGATCCTGGAAAAGAAGGACAACGCTAGTAAGCATTAAAAATGTTGTCTTTATCATTCTAGGTCATCCAGATCGGGAAAGTATTTGAAATCTTAGCGCTAGCTGTTCAGTCTGAAACACATTAACAAATCAAGGGAATTTGAAAAGCTATGAAGACATTCATTCCCGCGAGTCAAGCGTTGCTAGGCAAGTTGAGTGGTCAGTAGTACACAAATCATGGGGATTTGTCAAGCTATGAAGACTTCTCTCTCACCAAGCAAAGCGTTGCTAGGGAACAGTGACATTGGCAACACTGCTCTCCTATGGCCAAAGCAAGTGTGAAAAACATGCTAAAATGCAGTGCTTTAATACCAAATAAATACCATACTCTGCAGTTGTTTGCAAAAAAGTAACAGAAAAGTTTGTTGATGCGTTTACAAAAATAGCTGTAACTTTTTATCAGAACATAATTTTATGTTCAAATACAAGATTTGAGTAAGTTTTTGTCTAAGTTGTTGCAAAGTGGTCAAAGTTGCTGATTTGTGTCAAAAGTTGCATTATTGCATTTACAGTGAATGGAAGTTTGAAGTGATGATGTCACAATTGGGCTTTTTAGAATCTTGAGGAAATCCCATACAAGGGGATAGAGGACAAAAAGTTTGTTGTATACAAGCAACTCAAGCAACTCAAGCGTTACCATTCTGAACGTTTTAAAGTTTGAGAGGCATTTCTATCTTAAACAGTGTAAGAGGAGTAGCGTGCTAAAGAAGAAGTAGACGAAGAAGAAGTAGTATGTCGAAGATGAAGCTGGTGCTTTTGCTTCACAAGCCCCACAATAAGAAGTATGTTGAAGACTGAAGCTGCTGCATAGGCCCCACAATAAGAAGTATGTTGAAGACTGAAGCTGCTGCATAGGCCCCACAATAAGATGTATGTTGAAGATTGAAGCTGCTGCATAAGCCCCACAATAAGAAGTATGATGAAGACTGAAGCTGCTGCATAGGCCCCACAATAAGAAGTATGTTGAAGACTGAAGCTGCTGCATAGGCCCCACAATAAGAAGTATGTTGAAGACTGAAGCTGCTGCATAAGCACCACAATAAGAAGTATGTTGAAGATTGAAGCTGCTGCATAGGCCCCACAATAAGAAGTATGTTGAAGATTGAAGCTGCTGCATAAGCCCAACAATAAGAAGTATGTTGAAGATTGAAGCTGCTGCATAAGCCCCACAATAAGAAGTAAGATGAAGACTGAAGCTGCTGCATAGGCCCCACAATAAGAAGTATGTTGAAGATTGAAGCTGCTGCATAAGCCCCACAATAAGAAGTATGTTGAAGATTGAAGCTGCTGCATAAGCCCCACAATAAGAAGTATGATGAAGACTGAAGCTGCTGCATAGGCCCCACAATAAGAAGTATGTTGAAGACTGAAGCTGCTGCATAGGCCCCACAATAAGAAGTATGTTGAAGACTGAAGCTGCTGCATAAGCACCACAATAAGAAGTATGTTGAAGATTGAAGCTGCTGCATAGGCCCCACAATAAGAAGTATGTTGAAGATTGAAGCTGCTGCATAAGCCCCACAATAAGAAGTATGTTGAAGATTGAAGCTGCTGCATAGGCCCCACAATAAGAAGTATGTTGAAGATTGAAGCTGCTGCATAGGCCCCACAATAAGAAGTAAGATGAAGACTGACGCTGCTGCATAAGCCCCACAATAAGAAGTATGATGAAGACTGAAGCTGCTGCATAAGCCCCACAATAAGAAGTATGTTGAAGACTGAAGCTGCTGCATAGGCCCCACAATAAGAAGTATGATGAAGACTGAAGCTGCTGCATAGGCCCCACAATAAGAAGTATGATGAAGACTGAAGCTGCTGCATAGGCCCCACAATAAGAAGTATGATGAAGACTGAAGCTGCTGCATAGGCCCCACAATAAGAAGTATGTTGAAGACTGAAGCTGCTGCATAAGCCCCACAATAAGAAGTATGATGAAGACTGAAGCTGCTGCATAGGCCCCACAATAAGAAGTATGTTGAAGACTGAAGCTGCTGCATAAGCCCCACAATAAGAAGTAAGATGAAGACTGAAGCTGCTGCATAAGCCCCACAATAAGAAGTATGTTGAAGACTGAAGCTGCTGCATAGGCCCCACAATAATAATAATAAGAAGAAGAAGATTTCGAATTGGACGTTTGCTTCACAAGTCCTATTAATGATATATTTCGGGTGCAATTTGAATGGAATTGATGGAGAGAGTGAAAGACTATGACAGAGTGCTCGAGTGTGCACTGATTTAAAGCAACAATATTCAAGTGATATGCTGTTTTAAAACTCTACAGCTGAAAAAAAAGATATATAATCTTTACAATAAAATAATAAGTTGACCCCCGAAAGCCAGATAGAGATGTGTAAATGAGACTGTACCATATGCTGCAGAAAATGTAGGGACCACAATGGAAACAAGTCCCAGACTTTATTGTGCAATCCCGATCACTTTTTAAATGATTTGTGTATATATGTATTTTTTTCTACTGACAAATAAAATGAATCAATCAATCCAAGCTAGGAAGCGACAATTTGATGAATGGAAAGAGACCTCTGTTGCAAAACACCAAAATCAAGGAGCAACGGGCTGACTCCACATTAGAAGAGTTGCGTGACCAAATTGTGCCTGTGGAACAGTTGGGAGATGTCGCCCATGGCTATGTTCTCCAAGAGGATGTCCTGATGAGAAAGTGGGTGTCTCATGGTAGTAGTTTTGTGGGAGAGACGATTAGTCAGGTTGTTGTACCAGTTAAGCTTTGTGAGTTGGTGTTGACAACTTCCCACAATGACGTTGCTGGACATATGGGTGTGAGGAAAACCTACAATCGCATATTAAGACATTTCTTTTGGCCTAGATTAAAGAGAGATGTTTCTGAGTTCATCAAAACTTGTCACACCTGTCAATTAACCGGTAAACCTAATCAAGCTATTAAGCTGGTACCACTGTTTCCTATTCCTGTACTCAGCCAACCTTTTGAGTATCTGATTATTGACTGTGTTGGTACTCTGCCTCGTTCTAAAAGGGGTAGTAGTTACCTGTTCATTGTGATGTGTCAGCCCACTAGGTTTCCTGCTGCCTATCCTCTCAGGTCTATCATGACTAAGTATGTGCTAAAATCTTTGACTCAGTTTATCTCACTGTTTGGAATCCCTAAGGTCATTCAGAGTGATCAAGGATCTAATTTCACCTCTAATCTGTTTGGTCATGTTCTCCAACAGCTCCATATTAAACACAATTTGTCTAGCGCCTATCACGTGCATAGTCAAGGTGCGCTGGAACGTTTCCATCAAACATTTAAGTCTTTGTTGAGAGCTTATTGTACTGAGATGGATAAGGATCGGGAGGAGGGGTTGCCTTGGTTACTGTTAGCCGCTAGGGAGGTTTCACAGGAGAGCACGGGTTTCAGTTCAAATGACCTTGTGTATTGGACATGGGGTTTGTGGACTTCTATCTGTTCTCCAGGATGACTGGAAGTCTCCCGAGCCCCCTCAGTCCCTGTTATCGTATGTGTGGGATTTCCGGTGACGCCTGTACGCCTCTGGTGAAATGGCTAAAGAGAAGCTATCATCTTCACAGGAGAGGACGAAGGGCATATTTGATCGGCGAACTGAGCCTCGTCACTTTAGTCCAGGTGACCAGGTTCTTGCTCTGCTGCCAATTGTTGGTTCTCCTTTTCAAGCCAAGTTTCAAGGTCCATATACGGTTGTGCGCAAGTGCACTGACCAAAACTATCTAGTTGCCACTTCAGAACGGAGAAAAGCACACCAACTGTGCCATGTAAATTTGTTAAAACCCTTTTATGCACGTTCCTCTGAGGCTGAACAGTGGGAGTCTAGAGAGGACGGTAAACCTGTTCTATCGCTCCTGTCTGTTCCCTTCTGGTCTCATTTTCTTATTTGCTCTTAAAGGTTGCTTCCTGTGCTCAAAGGTTGCTGAGGTCTGGGGAGGACGAGGTTGGCTGGGGCAAGTGGAAGTGTGAACACGTACCCCTCATCAATTTGGGACGCAGGCTGGGTCAATTTGTTTATGTGTGACTGGTATGGTGTTCCAGGATCCTTATTGGTCTTTTATGATGATGGGGGGGGGGGGGGGGGGGGGGAGGATTACTGACTACACACACCATTGTTTATTTGTATATAGGTTACCTCAGTTAATAAATATATTTTTGTTATTCCTTATCTCCGGGGTGTCTCCCTTTTTGTTACGGGCTTCGAGCCGGTTCGTGACAGTTAATGACATTCAGAGATTGTTAAGCCAAACCTTCACATTTTTTCAAAATGTAACCTTTATTTAACTAGGCAAGTCAGTGAAGAACAAATTCTTATTTACAATGACGGCCTAGAAACAGTGGGTTAACTGCCTTGTTCAGGGGCCGAATGACAGATGTTTTACCTTGTCAGCGCGGGGATTTGATCTAGCAACCTTTTGGTTACTGACTCAACACTCTAACCACTAGGCTACCTACCGCAACATTCTTCTGCTGCTACCTACCTGCCGCAACATTCAATACTGGGTAAGCCTAAGGTAGGGAGGGATGTGTTTTCTGTTTGTTGAGATTGACATAGTCTTGATTTTGGTGTTGAAAACGGAAACCATGATATTGAGGTGCCCGAAGTCGGTATGTTTGGTTTGTTGGTTGTGTGTTGCATTGGCACAGAAAACTGTTGGTGGAAAATTTGTTGCATGTATTTTATATTATTTACAAAATCTGATTCCCCCACAGCTGATCATTGTCTGCAACTGTCTCTGATCGTGAGGTAATGAAACAGGCAGAGAGAGTGAGCTCGTCTGTGGTGGTCGTCGAACCCTCAACTTTCTGGCCTGTAGCCCTGCTTGGCATCCACTGTGCCAAAAAAAGCATGCTGAAGTGACAAAGTTGATATCCACATTTATTTGTGATTTTTTTTATTTAACTTTTATTTAACTAGGTAAGTCAGTTAAGAACAAATTCTTATTTACAATGACGGCCTACCAAAAGGCCTTCTGCTGGGACAGGGGTGGGATTAAAAATATAGGACAAAACACACATCATGACAAGAAAGACAACACTACATAAAGAGAGACCTAAGACAACAACATAGCATGGCAGCAACACATGACAACACAGCATGGTAGCAACGCAACATGACAACAACATGGTAGCAACACAACATGGCAGCAGCACAACATGGTAGCAGCACAAAACAGGGTACAAACATTATTGGGCACAGACAACAGCACAAATCATAAGGTGAATGCACCAATTTGTAAGTCGCTCTGGATAAGAGCGTCTGCTAAATGACTTAAATGTAAATGTAAATACATCACGCAAAGCAGCCACAACTGTCAGTAAGAGTGTCCATGATTGAGTCTTTGAATGAAGCGATTGAGATAAAACTGTACAGTTTGAGTGTTTGTTGCAGCTCGTGCCAGTTGCTGGCTGCAGCGAACTGAAAAGACTGACATTTTTTTTAATAAACAAAGGGTCGCTATAGTTATTGTTATTTGTGGTCTTGAACATTATTTTGAGTAAATTATATGAGGGGGGAGGGTGTTCAATCTATTTTACAGTACAAGGGGAGGGTCATGTAAAAATGTTTTTTTAGTTGGGGAGGGGTGCATTTTTTTTAAGACACCTTGAGATGGACCAGCCCTGATCTGTCCCTAATGTCATTTAATTTTGAGATAGACCACTCATTGTAACTGTGCATACATTACACATTGATGCTGTGAGATTCATCAAACCTCAGTAGGGCATGTTCAGTAGAATTACATTGTCTATCTACACAAAACGAGCAAGAGGCTATGATCAACTCCAAGAGAGAAAGCTCCTCTTTGCTTTTCCCTACACAAGTCTCCATGGCAACTGGCTCTGGCAGACATTCAAGAATCTCCTGGCCCTTAAAAAGGGAACAGTCAAAAGAAGCAGGTTACCCATTCCCCAGAAACATGCTGGTAATAGAATGGATGTTGTGTTCCTCACATAAAGGTTTATGATCTGGGCTTGCTGCAGCAGTCTTAGACCAGTGTACTACTACACCACAGCCTCCCTCTACTCTACCAGCATGAATATGAACACCAGTTCGGGGGGACCCCCACGGGGGGACCAGGATGAATATGTATGAACTTTCCAATTTGTAAGTCGCTCTGGATAAGAGCGTCTGCTAAATGACGTAAATGTAAATGTAAATGTAGTTCAGTTTAAAACCGCATCTCTTTCGTAAACCCCTTTTAATTCCACTGAGCGAGGTCACTAGGCAACATGGAACACATGCTAGCAGGACAGAAGGAGGAAGATGTATTTTAATGATGGGAGAAAGGAGCTCTGGCTGCCACGGTGTCAAATGTAAAGCCTGGCTGAGGGTCAGTGGCGGCAACGTCATTGCTGTTTTTTCAGACGTCACTGGCCGAGCAATCCAGGGTGTCGAATGGAGATTGGTATTATCAAAGGCTACTCATTGGTAACCTTTGGAGCTCTCCCTCATTTGACTGGATTTTCAGTATTTATTAAGCCTGGGTGTTTGTAGCCTACATAAAGGTCAAAACACCAGTGGATGGACAGCTAAGTGTTCAACCCCTTTGTTAGGGCAAGCTTAAATACGTTTAGGAGTAAAAAAGATGCTTAACAAGTAACATAATAAGTTGCATGGACTCACACTGTGTGCAATAATAGTGTTAAACATGATTTTGGAATAACTACCTCATCTCTGTACACCACATATTATCTGTAAAGTCCCTCAGTCGAACAGTGAATTTCAAATACAAATTCAACCACCAAGACCAGGGAGGTTTTTCAATGCTTCGCAAAGAAGGGCACCTATTGGTAAAAAAAAGCAGACATTTAATATCCCTTTGGATAGTGTATCAATACACCCAGTCACTACAAAGATACAGGTGTCCTTCTTAACTCGGTTGCCGGAGAGGAAAGAAACCGCTCAGGGATTTCACCATGAGGCCAATGGTGACTTTAAAACAGTTACAGAGTTTAATGGCTGTGATAGGAGAAAACTGAGGATGGATCAACAACATTGTAGTTACTCCACAATACTAACCTAATTGACAAAGTAAAAAGAAGGAAGCTTGTACAGAATAAAATATCCAAAAACATACATACTGTTTGCAACAAGGCACTAAAGTAATACTGCAAAAAATGTGGCAAAGCAATTCACTTTTTGTCCTGAATACAAAGTGGTATGTTTGGTGCAAATCCAATACAACACATTACTGAGTACCACTCTCCATATTTTCAAGCATAGTGGTGGCTGCATCATGTTTTGAGTATGCTTGTCATCGTTAAGGACTGGGGTGTTTTTCAGGATAAAAAAAAACGGAATGGAGCTAAGCACAGGAAAAATCCTAGAGCAAAACCTGATTCAGTTTGCTTTCCACCAGACACTGGGAGATGAATTCACCTTTCAGCAGGTTAATAACCTAAAACACAAGGCCAAATCTACACTAGAGTTGCTTATCAAGAAGACAGTGAATGTTCCTGAGTGGCCGAGTTACAGTTTTGACTTAAATCTACTTGAAAATCTATGGCAAGACCTAAAAATGGTTGTTTAGCAATGATCAACAACCAATTTGACAGAGCTTGAATACATTTTTTAAATGAATTATCTGCAAATATTGTACAATCCAGTTGTGCAAAAACTCACAGCTGTAATCACTGCCAAATGTGATTCTAACATGTATTGACTCGGGTGTAAATATAAATGAGATGTATCTGTATTTCAAATTGAATAAATTAGCTAAAATTTCTGAAAACATGTTTTCACTTTGTTATTATGGGGTTTTGTGTGTAGATGGGTGAGAAAAAAATATATTTTATCCATTTTGAATTCAGGCTGTAACACAGCAAAATGTGGAATAAGTCAAAGGGTATGACTATTTTCTGAAGGCACGGTATCACGGAAATAAGGTATGATTTGTGGAAAGGTTCATGTTACGATAGTGTTAAAGGTCCAATGCAGACTTTAAAAAAAATTGATCTCAATATTAAATCATTTCTGAGTTAGTTAAGTACCTTACTGTGATTGGTTTAAATTAAAATGGTCAAAAACAAACAAAAATAGCTTCTTAGCAAAGAGCAATTTCTCAAGCAAGACTTTGCTAGGACTGTCTGGGAGTGGTCTGAGTGTGGAGGGGGAAAGTGAAAACTAGCTGTTATTGCAGAGAGGTTTGGGACTCTCTTTCTTATTAGCTAATTTACCGCCTGGTGATGTCACCAGGCAGGCCAAAACTCCATCCCACCGAAAGAGGCTGAAATTTCAGGCTGTATGTTTTCTAATATCTCTTACACTAAAAGGGAATTATCATAATTTTCACAATTTCACATTATTATTCCTACCTCATAGTGTGTGAATATATACTGAACAAAAAACATATAAAACGCAACATGTAAAGTGTTGGTCCCATCTTTCATGAGCTTAAAAATCTATCCCAGATATGTTCCATACGCACAAAAAATATATATATTATCTCAAATTTTGTGCACATTTGTTTACATCCCTGTTAGTGAGCATCTCTCCTTTGCCAAGATAACCTGACAGGTGTGGCATATCAAGAAGCTGATTAAACAGCATGATCATTACACAGGTGCATCTTGTGCAGGGGACAATAAAAGGCCACTCTAAAATGTGCAGTTTTATCACACATCACAATGCTACAGATGTCTCAAGTTTTGAAGGAGCGTGCAATTGGAATGCTGACTGCAGGAATGTCCACCAGAGCTGTTGCCAGTTAATTGAATGTTAATTTCTCTACCACAAGCCGCTTCCAATATCATTCAAGAGAATTTTGCAGTACTTCCAACTGGCCTCACAACTGCAGACCACGTACAACCACGCCAGCCCAGGACCTCCACATCCGACGACTTCACCTGCGGAATCATCTGAGACAAGCCACCCGGAAAGCTGATGAAAATGAGAAGTATTTTTGTCTGTAATAGTGCTCTTTTGTGGGGAAAAATCATCCTGATTGTCTGGGCCTGGCTCCCCAGTGGGTGGTCCCAGGCCGGGCCCATTTACATTTACATTTAAGTCATTTAGCAGACGCTCTTATCCAGAGCGACTTACAAATTGGTGCGTTCACCTTATGATATCCACCCATGACTACGCCTCATGAGGCAAATGGTGGTCACATCAGATACTGACTGGTTTTCTGATCCATGCCCTTACCATTTTTTAAGGTATCTGTGACCAACAGATGCATACTTGTATTCCCAGTCATGTGAAATCCATAGATTAGGGCCTAATTTATTTATTTAAATTTACTGATTTCCTTATTTGAACTGTAACTCAGTAAAATTGTTGAAATTGTTCCGTTTATATTTTTGTTCAGTATACATAAAACAAAAGAAAATAACATTTTGACTGTACTGGGCCTTTAACCGCGTCTCAGAAATATGTCCCCCCCCCCCCACACACATCTCTAAAAGAGACCTTGAAATCAATAATCAAATTAAGATCCCATCACCACCGCTTCATCGGTTGAGCAATCAATCAGTTTGAGTGGAGACCAATCGATCAATCTAGCGACCCTTGACATAATTGCCTCCAAGCAATTTACAAAAGCTAAGTCAATAGTGTACATTCATTCATTGAGCAGGGAAGTATTCTTTTAGGTTTCAAAGACCCCTTTGGGTTTCCAGTTTCAGATTATAATATTTTTGCTCAAGGGATCATTGTTTATGTTTGTTATTCATCTTCATGATCAAAATCTCTTTAGAAGACAGAGAATGATGTAGTATCCTGCTATTATATATACATAGTACATAGGAATCAAAGGGAATGGCAGTTTACTGGAAAACAATATGCGTGGAATAGATGATTTGGTTCCCGGAAGACTCACATGCACTAATGCAATTCAGCATGGGAAGGGGAGGGGAGGTTTGAGTGAACATGAGGTGTTCCAGGAACTGCAGCACACTGCGAAAGAGAAGGGAGAGAGAACTGTCCATTTCATGCCCATTAGCTGCTGTAATGAGTCTTGTAAAAGCCAGGAACAGCATCTAACGCATTACTTATTTATAAAGGCAATCCTGATATCAAGCAGGACAGCACAGGACCGGTCCGCCATCAGATTATTCACAATCACATCGCTCCTACCGCTGCCACCTTCCCTGTAGACACAGGTCTGCTCCTATCGCCTTCTCCCCACCATTAGCCACTTTATGGTACAAATCTGTGTTTGTGTGTGTGTGTGCAAACAACCTGCCTTTGCCCCTTACAGTTGGTCTGATAAACCTAAGGGTAACAGTTAAAGATAAATTCCTAGGAACTTTTAAGACACAAAATGAATAAAAGGTATGTTAAGTGATTTCTCTTTAATGAATACACTGTTAGAAAAAAAAGAGTTCCAAAGGGGTTTTTCGGCTGTCCCCATAGGTTTACCTTATTTGGTTTCAGATATAACCCTTTTGGGTTCCATGTTGAACCCTCTGTGGAAAGGGTTCTACATGGATGCAAAAAGAGTTCTACCTGGAACCAATAATGGTTCTTCAAAGGGTTCTGCTATGGGGACTGCCAAAGTACCCTTCAGGTTCTATATATAACTCAACAGCTCTAAAATCCAAGATCAACTAAGATCATAAATTCACACCACTCGACCATGCAACAACACCAGAACACCTTGAAGTTACACTGTTCCAAGCTGCCAGAATTATGAGTCAAAAATAGTCTGTGTTACAGTGTCAGGAACATCATCTGATCTCTTATAAATCAAATCAAATTGTATTAGTCACATCCCCCGAATACAACAGGTGTAGACCTTACAGTGAAATGCTTACTTACGAGCCCTTAACCAACAACGCAGTTTAAAAAAATACTGATAATAAGAAATAAAAGTAACAAGTAATTAAAGAACAGCAGTAGAATAACAATAGCGAGACTATTTAAAGGGGGGTACCGATACAGAGTCAATGTGTGGGGATACCGGTTAGTTGAGGTAATATGAACATGTAGGTCATATCAAATTTTATTTGTCACATACACATGGTTAGCAGATGTTAATGCGAGTGTAGCGAAATGCTTGTGCTTCTAGTTCCGACAATGCAGTAATAACCAACGAGTAGTCCCGTGTGGCTCAGTTGGTAGAGCATGGCGCTTGCAACGCCAGGGTTGTGGGTTCATTCCCCACGGGGGGACCAGGATGAATATGTATGAACTTTCCAAATTGTAAGTCGCTCTGGATAAGAGCGTCAGCTAAATGACTTAAATGTAAATGTAATGTAATGTAAATGAGTAATCTAACCTAACAATTCCACTAGGTAGAGTTATTAAAGTTACTATTTTAATTTTAAATAAAAATGTCACCTTTATTTAACCAGGTAGGCCAGTTGAGAACAAGTTCTCATTTACAATTGCAACCTGGCCAAGATAAAACAAAGCAGTGCGACAAAAACAACACAGAGTTATACATAAACAATAAGTCAATAACACAATAGAAAAATATATGTACAGTGTGTGCAAATGTAGAAGATTAGGGAGGTAAGGCAATAAATAGGTCATAGATTCGAAATAATTACAATTTAGCATTAACACTGGAATGATAGATGTGCAGATGATGATGTGCAAGTAGAGATACTGGGGTGTAACGACCGACGCCAGACAGGAGAAGCAGGTACGGGGAGTCAGACATTTATTAGGGAACAAGCGTAGAACAAGACAGGAACAGCGTCAGCACACGGGTACCATGGACAGATGACAAACAATGCAGCAGTGGAGAACAGAGCTGGAGAACTGACAAATATAGGGGAGGAAATAAACAGGTGATTGAGTGAGTCCAATATCGCTGAAGCGCGTGACGAGGGAAAGCAGGTGTGCGTAAATGATGGTAGCAGGAGTGCGTAATGCAGGGCAGCCTGGCGCCCTCAAGCGCCAGGGGGGAAGAGAGGGAGCAGGCGTGACAGTACCCCCCCACTCTCGGGGCACCACCTGGCATCCCACCTGGGTGAGCTGGCCGAGACATGGGCGCTGGGCAAGCCGGCTGGGGATAAACTCCCCACGAACCGGCTGCGGCATGGGAGCCTGGCGAGCCGGCTGCGGCATAGGAGCCTGACGATCCGGCTGAGGCAAGAACGCCTGTCGATCCGCTGCGGCGTTGAAGCCCGATGATCCGGCGAAGCATGACGTGGGACGGGAACCTGCCGTGCCAACCGAGGCAAGGAAACCTCTCGAGCCAGCTAGGACGTGGAAGCCCGATGAGCTGGCTTAGGCACCCCCGGTTCCATCGGTGGCGGAATCCAAGCCCGACGTCACCAACAAAACAAGAAAACTCATGGGCCGGCTGGGCAAACACGACCTGACGATCCGCCTGAGGCCCGACGTGGGATGGGCACCTTCCGAGCCAACCAGGGCAAGGAAACCTCTCGAGACAGCTAGGGTGTGGAAACCCAACGAGCTGGCTAGGCACCCCCGGTTCCATCGGCGGCGACCCAGGACCAACGTCAACACCAACCGGAACGCCAGTACTCCCCGATGCTTCATGTGATGGCTGCTGCATTCTGTAACAACCGACGCCAGACAGGAGAAGCAGGTACGGGGAGTCAGACATTTATTAGGGAAAATATATAGAAGAAGACAGGAACAATGTCAGCACACGGGTAATATGGACATATGACAAACAATGCAGTAGTGGGGAACAGAGCTGGGGAACTGACAAATATAGGGGAGGTAATAAACAGGTGATTGAGTGAGTCCAGGTGAGTCCAATATCGCTGAAGTGCATGACGAGGAAAGGCAGCAGGCGTGACACTGGGGTGCGAAAGAACAAGAAGTTAAATAACAATTTGGGGATGAGCTAGTTGGGTGTGCTATTTACAGATTGGCTGTGTACAGGTACATACTTCTTTATTATAAGATGTCGCCAACAAAACAATAAACATCAAAACGAAAACGTGAAGCCAACGTAGTGCTCACAGGCAACTATACATGGACAATAACCCACAAAAACTAAATGGGAAATGGCAACCTAAATAGGATCCCCAATCAGAGACAACGATAAACAGCTGCCTCTGATTGGGAACCAATTCAGGCCACCATAGACCTACAATAACCTAGACTTCCAAAAACACGCATACCCACCCACGTCACACCCTGACCTGACCTGACCAAAATAATACAGAAAACATATATAACTAAGGTCAGGGCGTGAAAGTACCCCCCCCCCCCAAAGGTGCGGACTCCCGACCGCAAACCTGAACTTATAGGGGAGGGTCCGGGTGGGCATCTACCCTCGGTGGCGGCTCTGGTTCTGGACGCCGCCCCCCATCTTTACCCTGGTCCCTCCGCCTTTGTTGAGCTGAACCGTGGCCTATCGCCGGAGGCCCCGGACTGTGGACCATCGCCGGAGACCCCGGGCTGGGGACCGTCGCCGGAAGCTCCGGGCTGGGGACCGTCGCCAGAGGCTCCGGACTGGGGATCGTCGCCGGAGGCTCCGGACTGGAAATCGTCGCCGGAGACTCCGGACTGGAGATCGTCTCTGGAGGCTCCGGATTGTGGCCCGTCGTTGGAGGTTCCGGACTGTGGCCCGTCGTTGGAGGTTCCGGACTGTGGCCCGTCGTTGGAGGTTCCGGACTGTGGCCCGTCGTTGGAGGTTCCGTACTGTGGCCCGTCGTTGGAGGTTCCGGACTGTGGCCCGTTGTTCGGAGGTTCCGTCTCTGTGAACTGTCGCCGGACGCTCTGGACTGGGTACTGTCGCCGGACACTCTGGACTGGGTACTGTCGCCGGACGCTCTGGACCGGGTACTGTCGCCGGACGCTCTGGACTGGGTACTGTCGCCGGACGCTCTGGACTGGGTACTGTCGCCGGACGCTCTGGACTGGGTACTGTCGCCGGACGCTCTGGACTGGGTACTGTCCCCGGGCTGGGGACCGTCGCCGGAGACCCCGGGCTGGGGACCGACGCCGGAGACCCCGGGCTGGGGATCGTCGCCGGAGGCTCCGGACTGGGGATAGTCGCCGGAGGCTCCGGACTGGGGATCGTCGCCGGAGGCTCCGGACTGGAAATCGTCACCGGAAGCTCCGGACTGGAGATCGTCTCTGGAGGCTCCGGACTGTGGCCCGTCGTTGGAGGTTCCGGACTGTGGCCCGTCGTTGGAGGTTCCGGACTGTGGCCCGTCATTGGAGGTTCCGGACAGTGGCCCGTCGTTGGAGGTTCCGGACTGTGGCCCGTCGTTGGAGGTTCCGGACTGTGGCCCGTTGTCCAGAGGTTCCGTCTCGGTGAACTGTCGCCGGACGCTCTGGACTGGGTACTGTCACCGGACGCTCTGGACTGGGTACTGTCGCCCGATGCTCTGGACTGGGTACTGTCTCCGGACGCTCTGGACTGGGTACTGTCTCCGGACGCTCTGGACTGGGTACTGTCGCCGGACGCTCTGTACTGCCGAGGCGCACTGTAGGCCTGGTGCGTCGTGTCGGAACTGGTGGTACCGGGCTGAGGACACGCACTTCAGGGCGAGTGCGGGGAGGAGGAACAGGGCGTACTGGACCCTGGAGGCACACTGGAGGCCTGGTGCGTGGTGCCGGAACTGGTGGTACCGGGCTGAGGACACGCACCTCAGGGCGAGTGCGGGGATGAGGCACAGGATACACTGGACCATGGAGACGCACTGGAGGTCTTGAGTGTAGAGCTGAAATAATCCGTCCTGGCTGGATGTTTATTTTCACCCGGAAAATGCAGGGCGCTGGCACAGATCGCACTGGGCTGTGCAGACTCACCGGAGACATAGTGCGCAGAGCCGGCGAAGGATATCCTGGTCCAAGGAGGTATACTGGAGACCAGGAGCGCTGAGCCGGCACCTTCCTTCCTGACTGGATGCCCATTCTAGCCCGGCCAATGTGAGGAGCTGGAATAGAGCGCACCGGGCTAGAATAGCGCACTGGAGACACCGTGCGCTCCACCGCATAACACGGTGCCTGACCAGTAACACGCTCCCCACGGTAAGCACGAGGAGTTGGCTCAGGTCTCCTACCTGACTCAGCCAATCTCCTCGTGTTCCCCCCCTAAAACATTACTTGGGGCTGCCTCTCCGGCTTCCGTGCTAGCCGTGTACCCTCATATCGTCGCCGTTCCTCTATTCTTCGGTATTTCTCCTCGTAGTATGGCCGTTCCTCCTGCGCTGTTTCCACCTGCTTCCATGGCAAGGTCTTGTCCCCTGCCATTACCTCCTCCCAGGTCCAGGATGTCCTCCACTCATTTTTCTCCCGGGTCCATGATGTCCACTCCTCTTTATCACGCTGCTTGGTCCTTTTATGGTGGGTAGTTCTGTCACAATCGTCTACGGTGGAAACAGTAGACCAAGGTGCAGCGTGGTTAGCGTACATACTTCTTTATTATAAGATGTCGCCAACAAAACAATAAACATCAAAACGAAAACGTGAAGCCAACGTAATGCTCACAGGCAACTATACATGGACAATAACCCATAAAACCTATATGGAAAATGGCAACCTAAATAGGATCCCCAATCAGAGACAACGATTTAACAGCTGCCTCTGATTGGGAACCAATTCAGGCCACCATAGACCTACAATAAACTAGACTTCCAAAACCCCCATAGATCTACAAAAAACCCTAGACAACACAAAGCACCCATACCCACCCACGTCACACCGTGACCTGACCAAAATAATACAGAAAACATATATGACTAAGGTCAGGGTGTGACACTCAGACAGAGTTCAGTGTGTCAAATCGGAGGGCCTGTTGTCCGGACCTCTGGCAGTCTCTATGTGGATACCACAGGGTTCAATTCTCGGGCTGACTTTTTTCTCTGTATATATCAACGATGTCGCTCTTGCTGCGGGTGATTCCCTGATCCACCTCTACGCAGACGACACCATTCTGTATACATCTGGCCCTTCTTTGGACACTGTGTTAACTAACCTCCAAACGAGCTTCAATGCCATACAACACTCCTTCCGTGGCCTCCAACTCTTAAACGCTAGTAAAACTAAATGCATGCTTTTCAACCGTTCGCTGCCCGCACCCGCTCGCCCGACTAGCGTCACTACTCTGGACGGTTCTGACTTAGAATATGTGGACAACTACAAATACCTAGGTGTCTGGCTAGACTGTAAACTCTCCTTCCAGACTCATATTAAACATCTCCAATCCAAAATGAAATCTAGAATCGTCTTTCTTTTCCGCAACAAAGCCTCCTTCTTACCAATCCTACCAATCCTCGACTTCGGCGATGTCATTTACAAAATAGCCTCCGACACTCTACTCAGCAAACTGCATGTAGTCTATCACAGTGCCATCCGTTTTGTCACCAAAGCCCCATATACCACTCACCACTGCAACCTGTATGTTCTAACCGGCTGGCCCTCGCTACATATTTGTTGCCAGACCCACTTGCTCCAGGTCATCTATAAGTCTTTGCTAGGTAAAGCTCCACATTATCTCAACTTACTGGTCACGATAACAACACCCACCCGTAGCACGCGCTCCAGCAGGTATATCTCACTGGTCATCCCCAAAGCCAACACCTCCTTTGGCCGCCTTTCCTTCCAGTTCTCTGCTGCCAATGACTGGAACAAATTGCAAAAATCTTATATTTCCCTCACTAACTTTAAACATCAGCTATCCAAGCAGCTAACCGATCACTGCAGCTGTACATTGCCCATCTGTAAATAGCCCATCCAATCTACCTACCTCATCCCGATATTGTTTTCATTTACTTTTCTGCTCTTTTGCACACCAGTATTTCTGCTTGCACATCATCATCTGAACATCTATCACTCCAGTGTTAATTTGCTAAATTGTAATTACTTGCTATTATGGCCTATTTATTGCCTTACCTCCTCACGCCATTTGCACACACTGTATATAGATTTTCTTTTTTTATATTGTGTTATTGACTGTATGCTTGTTTATTCCATGTCTAACTCTGTGTTGTTGTTTGTGTCGCACGGCTTTGCTTTATCTTGGCCAGGTCGCAGTTGTAAATGACAACTTGTTCTCAACTAGCCTACCTGGTTAAATAAAGGTGAAATTTAAAAAAATACAAAAAAATGTACTGGGCCGTTCGCACTACCCTCTGTAGTGCCTTGCGGTCGGAGGCCAAGCAGTTGCCATACCAGGCAATGATGCAACCAGTCAGGCTACTCTCGATGGTGCAGCTGTAGAACCTTTTGAGGATCTGAGGACCCATGCCAAATCTTTTCAGTCTCCTGAGGGGGAATAGGTTCTGTCGTGCCCGCTTCACGACTGTCTTGGTGTGCTTAGACCATGTTAGTTTGTTGGTGATGTGGACGCCAAGGAACTTGAAGCTTTCAACCTGCTCCACTGCAGCCCCGTCGATGAGAATGTGGGTGTGCTCGGTCCTCTTTTTCCTGTAGTCCACAATCCTCTCCTTTGTCTTGATCACGTTGAGGTTGTTGTCTTGCCACCACACGATCAGGTTTTTGACCTCCTCCCTATAGGCTGTCTCATCGTTGTCGGTGATCAGGCATAACACTGTTGTGTCATCGGCAAACTTAATGACGGTGTTGGAGTCGTGCCTGGCCGTACAGTCATGAGTAAATGGGGAGTACAGGACTGGACTGAGTACGCACCCCTGAGTGGCCCCTGTGTTGAGGATCAGCATGGCGGATGTGGGGACTGCCCGTCAGGAAGTCCAGGAACCAGTTGCAGAGGGAGATGTTTAGTCCCAGGGTCCTTAGCTTAGTGATGAGCTTTGAGGGCACTATGGTGTTGAACGCTGAGCTATAGTCAATGAATAGCATTCTCACATAGGTGTTCCTTTTGTCCAGGTGAGAAAGGGCAGTGTGGAGTGCAATAGAGATTGCATCATCTGTGGATCTGTTGGGGTGGTATGCAAATTGGAGTGGGTCTAGGGTTTCTGGGATAATGGTGTTGATGTGAGCCATGACCAGCCTTTCAAAGCACGTCATGGCTACAGACGTGAGTGCTACGGCTCGGTAGTCATTTAGGCAGGTTACCTTAGTGTTTTTGGGCACATGCACTATGGTGGTCTGCTTAAAACATGTTGGTATCACAGACTCGGACAGGGAGAGGTTGAAAATGTCAGTGAAGACACTTTCCAGTTGGTCAGAGCATGCTCGGAGTACACGTCCTGGTAATCCGTCTGGCCCTGCAGCCTTGTGAATGTTGACCTGTTTAATGGTCTTACTCACATCGGCTGCGGAGAGCGTGATCACACAGTCTTCCGGAACAGCTGGTGCTCTCATGCATTTTTCAGTGTTATTTGCCTCGAAGCGAGCATAGAAGTAGTTTAGCTCATCTGGTAGGCTCGTGTCACTGGGCAGCTCTCGGCTGTGCTTCCCTTTGTAGTCTGTAATGGTTCACAAGCCCTGCCACATCCGACGAGCGTCAGAGCCGGTGTAGTACGAGTCGATCTTAGTCCTCTATTGATGCTTTGCCTTTTGATGGTTCGTCGGAGGGCATAGCGTGATTTCTTATAAGCTTCCGGGTTAGAGTCCCGCTCCTTGAAAACAGCAGCTCTAGCCTTTAGCTCAGTGCGGATGCGGATGTTGCCTGTAATCCATGGCTTCTGGTTGGGGTATGTACAGTACGTACCGGTCACTGTGGGGACGACGTCATTGATGCACTCATTGATGTAGCCAATGACTGATGTGGTGTACCCCTCAATGCCATCGGAGGAATCCCGGAACAAATTCCAGTCTGTGCTAGCAAAACTGTCCTGTAGCTTAGCATCTGCTTCATCTGACCACTTTTTTATTGATCTAGTCACTGATGCTTCCTGCTTTAATTTTTGCATGCAAGCAGGAATCCGGAGGATAGAATTATGGTCAGATTTGCCAAATAGGGGTTGAGGGAGAGCTTTGTTTGCGTCTCTGTGTGTGGAGTAAAGCCGGTCCAGAGTTTTCTTCCTCTCTGGTTGCACATTTAACATGCTGATAGAAATTTGGTAAAACGGATTTAAGTTTCCCTGCATTAAAGTCCCCGGCTACTAGGAGCTCCGCCTCTGGGTGAGGGTTTTCTTGTTTGATTATGGCGGAATACAGCTCATTCAATGCTATCTTAGTGCCAGCCTCAGTCTGTGGTGCTATGTAAACAGCTACAAAAAATACAGATGAAATCTAGGTAGGTAGTGTGGTCTACAGTTTATCATGAGATACTCTACCTCAGGTGAGCAATAGCTCGAGACTTCCTTAGATATCGTGCAGCAGCTGTTATTTCCTCTGTCCAGTGTCTGTGTTCTTTAGCCCATCTTAATCTTTTCTTTTTATTGGCCAGTCTGAGATATGACTTTTTCTTTGAAACTCTGCCGAGAAGGCCAGCATCCCGAAGTCGCCTCTTCACTGTTGACGTTGAGACTGGTGTTTTGCAGGTACTATTTAATGACGCTGCCAGTTGAGGACTTGTGAGGCGTCTGTTTCTCAAACTAGACACTGTAATGTACTTGTCATCTTGCTCAGTTGTGCACCGGGGCCTCCCACTCCTCTTTCTATTCTGGTTAGAGACAGTTTGCTCTGTTCTGTGAAGGGAGTAGTACACAGCGTTGTACGAGATCTTTAGCCTCTTAGCAATTTCTCACATGAAATAGCCTTCCTTTCTCAGAACAAGAATAGACTGATGAGTTTCAGAAGAAAGTTATTTTTTTCTGGCCATTTTGAGCCTGTAATTAAACCCACAAATGCTGATGCTCCAGATACTCAACCTGTCTAAAGAAGGACAGTTTTATTGCTTCTTTAATCAGAACAACAGTTTTCAGCAGTGCTAACATAATTGCAAAAGGGTTTTCTAATGCTCAATTAGCCTTTTAAAACGATAAACTTGGATTAGTGTCACGCCCTGGCCTTAGTTATCTTTGTTTTCTTTATTATTTTAGGTCAGGGTATGACATGGGGGATGTTTGTGTGTTTTTGTCTCGTATAGGGTGATTGTATTGTATAGTTTTTTTTGTAGATTTCATGGGGTTGTGTTCAGTGTAGGTGTTTATGTATGTCTATGGTTGCCTGGAGTGGTTCTCAATTAGAGACAGCTGTCATTAGTTGTCTCTGATTGAGAGCCATATTTAGGCAGCCATAGGCATTAGGTTGGTTGTGGGTAATTGTCTATGTCTATGTTGCATGTGTGCACGTAGTTTGTATAGCTTCACGATCGTTTGTTGTTTTTGTATTAGTTTGTCAGCGTTCTTCAGTTGTCGTCTTCGCTATATTAAAAGAAGATGTATTCCTATCACGCTGCGCCTTGGTCCACTCATTCACCGAACGACGATCGTGACAGAATTACCCACCACAAAAAGACCAAGCAGCGTGATAAGCAGCAGCAGGAACAGCGCACACAGGATTCATGGACTTGGGAAGAAATACTGGACGGTAAGGGACCTTGGGCACAACCGGGAGAATGTCGCCTCCCTCGTGAAGAGCTGGAGGCAGCTAAAGCCAAGAGTAGGCGATATGAGGAGGCAGCACGTAAGCAAGGCTGGAAGCCTGAGAGTCAAACCCAAAAATTTCTTGGGGGTGGCTACAAGGTAGTGTGGCGAAGTCAGGTAGGAGACCTGCGCCAACTCCCCGTGCTTACCGTGGGAAGCGAGAGTACGGGCAGACACTGTGTTATGCGGTGGAGCGCACGGTGTCTCCTGTACGTGTGCATAGCCCGGGGCGGTACATTCCAGCTCCTCGTATCGGCCGGGCTAGAGTGGGCATTGAGCCAGGTGCCATGAAGACGGCTCAATGCGTCTGGTCTCCAGTACGTCTCCTCGGGCCGGCATACATGGCACCAGCCTTATGCATGGTGTCCACAGTTCACCAACACAGCCCAGTGCGTGTTATTCCACCTGCCCGCACTGGTCGGGCTACGGGGAGCATTCAACCAGGTAAGGTTGGGCAGGCTCAGTGCTCAAGGGAGCCAGTACGCCTGCACGGTCCGGTATATCCGGCGCCACCTCCCCACCCCAGCCCAGTACCACCAGTGCCTACACCACGCACCAGGCTTCCAGTGCGTCTCCAGAGCCCTGTTCCTCCTCCACACACTCGCCCTATGGTGTGTGTCTCCAGCCCGGTACCACCAGTTCCGGCACCACGCACCAAGCCTCCTGTGCGTCTCCAGAGCCCTGTGCGTCCTGTTGCTGCTCCCCGCACTAGCCTTGAGGTACGTGTCCTTAGCCCAGTACCACCAGTTCCGGCACCACGCACCAGGCCTACTGTGCTCCTCAGCCGACCAGAGTCTGCCGTCTGCCCAGCGCTGTTTGCGCTGTCCGTCTGCCCAGCGTCGCCTGCACTGCCCGTCTGCCCAGCACCGTCTGAGCTGCCCGTCTGTCCTGAGCCTTCAAAGCCGCCCGTCTGTCCTGAGCCTTCAGAGCCGTCCGTCAGTCAGTAGCCGCTAGAGCCGTCCGTCAGTCAGGAGCCGCTAGAGCCGTCCGTCAGTCAGGAGCCGCTAGAGCCGCCCGCCAGTCAGGCGCAGCCAGAGCCGCCCGACAGTCAGGAGCAGCCAGAGCCGCCCGCCAGTCAGGAGCAGCCAGAGCCGCCCGCCAGTCAGGAGCAGCCAGAGCCGCCCGCCAGTCAGGAGCAGCCAGAGCCGCCCGCCAGTCAGGAGCAGCCAGAGCCGCCCGCCAGCCAGGATCTGCCAGAGCCACCCGCCAGCCAGGATCTGCCAGAGCCGTCCGCCAGCCAGGATCTGCCAGAGCCGCCCGCCAGCCAGGATCTGCCAGAGCCGTCAGTCAGCCAGGATCTGCCAGAGCCGTCAGTCAGCCAGGATCTGCCAGAGCCGTCCGCCAGTCATGAGCTGCCCTTCAGTCCGGAGCTGCCCCTCAGTCCGGAGCTGCTCCTCAGTCCGGAGCTACCCCTCAGTCCGGAGCTGCCCCTCCACCAGTGCCTACACCACGCACCAGGCTTCCAGTGCGTCTCCAGAGCCCATCTACTATGGTATTCAGTCCAGGACTCGCTGAAAGGGTCGCCGCTCCAGAGGCGCCACCAAAGCGGGTAGTGACTATGGTGAAGTGGGGGCCACGTCTCGCACCCGAGCCGCCGCCGTAAGAAGGCCCACCCGGACCCTCCCCTTCTGTGTCAGGTTTTGTGGCCGGAGTCCGCACCTTTGGGGGGGGGGGGGGGGTACTGTCACGCCCTGGCCTTAGTTATCTTTGTTTTCTTTATTATTTTAGGTCAGGGTGTGACATGGGGGATGTTTGTGTGTTTTTGTCTCGTATAGGGTGTTTGTATTGTATAGTTTTTTTTTGTAGATTTCATGGGGTTGTGTTCAGTGTAGGTGTTTATGTATGTCAATGGTTGCCTGGAGTGGTTCTCAATTAGAGACAGCTGTCATTAGTTGTCTCTGATTGAGAGCCATATTTAGGCAGCCATAGGCATTAGGTAGGTTGTGGGTAATTGTCTATGTCGCATGTGTGCACGTAGTTTGTATAGCTTCACAATCGTTTGTTGTTTTTGTATTAGTTTGTCAGTGTTCTTCAGTTGTCGTCTTCGTTATATTAAAAGAAGATGTATTCCTTTCACACTGCGCCTTGGTCCACTCATTCACCGAATGACGATCGTGACAATTAGCTAACACAAGATGCCATTGGAAAACCGTTTCCAGCTACAATAGTCATTTACAACATTAACAATGTCTACAATGTATTTTTGATCAATTTGATGTTATTTTAGTGGACAAAAAAGTGCTTTTATTTAAAAAACAAGGAAATTTCAAAGTGACCCCAAACTTTTGAACGGTAGTGTACATTACTCTTACAGAATTTCCACTCAGAGGAACATTATTAGCATGCTTTAACCATTCATATTAAATGCTAGATTATCAGATACTCAACAAGAAGGTCTGATTTCATTATTACTGAAACAGGACCCAAGTGGTAAATATAAAGATCCAGTTCATGAATTTTTTGAGGCCCCTTACACTTCAGTGCTGTGATGCAAAAAATTATAGCATATAATTGGCCGCCCAACCAAACTGAGCAATCAGAGAAGAAGGGCCTTGGTCAGGGAGGTGACGAAGAACCCGATGGTGACTCTGACAGAGCTCCAGAGTTCTTCTGTGGAGATGGGAGAACCTTCCAGAAGGACAGCCATCTCTGCAGCATGCCACCAATCAGGCCTTTATGGTAGAGTTGCCAGAAGGAAGCCACTCCTCAGTAAAAGCCACATGACAGCCCTCTTTGAGTTTGCCAAAACGCACCTAAAGGACTGTCAGACCACTGTCAGACTATGATGAAACCAAGATTGAACTTTTTGGCCTGAATGCCTAGTGTCACGTCTGGAGGAAACCAGGCACGATCCCTACAGTGAAGCATGGTGATGGCAGCCTCATGCTGTGGGGATATTTCTCAGTTGCAGGGACTGGGAGACTAGTCAGGATCGAGGGAAAGGTGAATGGAGCAAAGTACAGAGAGATCCTTGATAATAACCTGCTCCAGAGCGCTCAGCACCTCAGGCTGTGGTGAAGGTTCACCTTCCAACAGGACAACAACCCTAAGCACATAGCCAAGACGATGCAGGAGTGGCTTCGGGACAAGTCTCTAAATGTCCTTGAGTGGCCTAGCCAGAGCCTGGACTTGAACCCTATCGAACATCTCTGGAGAGACTTTTAGCTATGGAAGAAGTTCAAGATGACGGTCAATCCCCCTCGGTCTGGGGCTCCATACAAGATCTCACCTCGTGGGGCATCAATGATCATGAGGAAGGTGAGGGATCAGCCCAGAACTACACGGCAGGACCTGGTCAATGACCTGGAGAGAGCTGGGACCACAGTCTCAAAGAAAACCATTCATCTCTCCAGCTTTGCACATCATTTATTTCCTTATAGAATCGGTAAAGGGTTCTGAAGGAACTGCAGCACCCCTGATAAATGTAAATACATTTGCCAAAGTTATATAATTACTGCTGTCTGTTCAGGAATAAATTAAATAATTCAGAATAACCTACTTCACCATGAGAAGGCCTATAATTCAGCCACAGAGTCTCAATAGATTTTAAAAATAGCCTAGCTGTGGGTTGTAGCCCAACAGTGGCAACCCGTCATTCAGGGCAGGTGGGGCAGAGCCTGTTTATCTTTTTGTGTGCTTGTTTTGCATGTTATTTTGCCATTAATAAGTGTTAAATATCAGTTTGCAAACAATGTAAAACCCCCAAAATCATTCAGTTAATAAAGCCGCATACAAACATGGTATCTTTCTTGAGTAAGACAGCTCCAAAATGTAGGTGTTTCAGCCTAGCTCAGTGCTTTCTATGGTGGTGGGGCAGCCAGTGGAAAATACAGAGCGTTGTGGTTGATAATGTTCTCTAGTTGCGTCGTGATTGGCTCAGCGTTCTTTCACTAATGGGGACACTACATCACTACAAAATCTATGGAGAGTTAAAAAAATTCAAGCCCCTTGGGTGCTGCCATATAATTACTGTACATTAGAGGTGCCCATTCAAGAAGGCTCAAGGTCATTGGCCACAGACAGAATGATGTCAAATCACATATCTACCGTAGCTTTGATTGTACTGATCATGTCAACATCATACTTTCAAAATGTTAGATAGCAAGCTAAACAAGCAGTCATCATCATGAATCATGTTGACAATTACTGTAACGATGTTCGTCTGAGGAAGAAGGAGAGGACCAAGGTGCAGCGTGGTACGTGTTCATGATTTTTAATAACACTGAACACTAGAACAAAAAATAACAAAGCGGAACAAACGAAACAGTCCTGTCTGGTACAGACAGAAAACAACTACCCACAAAACCAACATGGAAAACGGCAACCAAAATAGGCTCCCCAATCAGAGACAACGAGAAACAACTGTCTCTGATTGGGAACCAATTCAGGCCACCATAAACCAACATACCCCTATACAAAATCCCCATAGAAAAACAAAAACCCTAGACAAGACAATAACCCCTAGACAATACAAAAACTAAACAAACCACCCTTGTCACACCCTGACCTAACCAAAAAATAAAGAAAACAAATATAACTAAAGTCAGGGGGTGACAATTACTGGCAAATAATTCTCAATCCTTGTCATTTGAAGATAAATTATAGATAAAACATATCTGTGCTCATCAGCAATTGGACATAAACATTACCACAACAAGTTGGAAATCGCAAATTCAACAATGAATGATTTGTAAGGAATCAGTGGCTAACTGCAAGCGTTGCAAAGCAATCACTAACCTGCTATTCAGTGAAGTGGGTGTGTGGTCCAAGTCTGGGTTTCATGGTCTCTTTTCCAAGCTTAAAAGGATAAACATTCACATGTCAATGGACAGATAAGGTTGAATACATTGGCCATACTGTCAATCCAGCATGACTCCTGCCGTGTTCAAAACAACTGGAAACTCGGAACTGGGAAATCTCAGACTTCAGAGAGTTAAAGACAACTGGGAACTCGGAAAAAACAACTCAGACTGGTAAAATAAGTTTTAAACGGTCCTCCAACTCTGAATTCCAAGTCGGGACCTTGGGCCTCTTTCTAGAGCTCTGACCTGAAGATCACTGACATCATGATTCGACCTTGTTGTCTTGAAAGCATGAGTATCTCATAATGCCCCTTGGCCTGTCTAATGCTCCTTCAGTCTTCCAGGCCTTTATTAACAAAGTGTTTCGGGACATGCTGGGACAGAGCATAGTGATTTATATAGACAACATTTTGGTCTATTCTGTTGACCGCGCCCAGCATGTCTCGTTAGTCAGGTCTGTGCTGGGAAGACGGTTGGAGCATGATCTATATGTTAAACAAGAGAAATGTTTGTTTTTCCAATGGTCCGTGTCCTTTTTGGGCTACCTCATATCCACGGAGGGATGGGAGAGGGAGGAGCAACGCGTCAGCACACTCAGGTCGTTTGAAACTCCCTGCTGATTACCTTATTAACCAGACTTTTCATTTGTCGCTCCTCAGGCCAGTGGGTCCCCTCACTGCTTGGTCCCCTCACTGAGGCTGGACCCAGTGATGCCCCGCCTCCTCCTCTGGACATCGAGGGAGGTCCGGCGTACTCGGTCCGTGAAGTCCTGGATTTCGAGGGCAGGCGTCTCCAGTACCTCATCAACTGGGAGGGGTACGGCCCAGAGAAATGGTGCTGGGTTCCTGCGGTGGACATCCTGGACGCTTCGCTGACCTGTGATTTTCGTCTTTGCCGCCCTGATCGATCCGCACAGCGTCCCTGTGGTCATCCCCAAGGCCGGTGTTGTCCCGCAGCTAGTGCAGCGCATCGGGGGTACTGTCACACACATCTGGTTCCCATTCTCCCTGATTAGTATGTGTATATGTGTGCCCTCTGTTCCCAATTGTCCTTGTTAGTCTTGTGAGTACCTATGCTCTGTTGTATCTGCTTTCGTGCTACGTGTATTTGTGCACATGTTATTACGGGTCTCGTCTTGTGTATTATTTAGAGGTTTACACCTCGCTCTTTTGTTTGGGTAACATCCATCTGTTCTATATATGTATGTTTGTTTTGGGCTTTGTCCCCGTCATTTTCATGACGTTCTTTATTTTGGGTGGAGAAATAAAAAACCCTATTATGTATTGCTGCACCTGTCTCCTATCATTATACAGTGTGACATCATATCCGCTTGTTGTCCCCTTATGCCATAGGTTGTACATCTCAATTACCAATAGAAACCACATTTGTTTAAACAAGTCAGCCATATCAGCTATGTTTTTTTTTTAAGGCAGTAAATGAGGCTGAGTGAACTGTTTCGCTGCCAGACAAGGCTCCTCTGCTAGCCAGGTGTAGCAGTGGTAAGCATTCACTCCATGGTGCTGAAAAGAAAGCTCTGCTGTTGGGACAGCTTTATGTAGGCCCTAACAGTTTGTGAGCACCGTCTGTCACCGTTATAGTGCAATTAATGTATTGTTTAGTGTTGTCTACTGGCTTTGCTGGCATGTTTCAAACATTTGTTTTTGTTTTTTGCCCAGCCAAGATTTACATGCTAAAATTGCCACTGTAGCCCAATAGTAAGGAATAGCCTACAGTGGGGAACGCGAGGCAAATCTGTCAGTGAAAAAACAGCATGCAGACAAAACAGCTCTTTAGCAATATTTCAAATATTTTCAAATATTTTTTTATTTAACCATTATTTAACTAGGCAAGTCAGTTAAGAACAAATTCTTATTTACAATGGCGGCTTACCCCGGCCAAACCATCCCCTAACACGGACGACACTGAGACAAATGCGCCCCGCCCTATGGGACTCCCAATCCCGTCCGTTTGTGATACAGCCCCCCATCGATCCAGGGTCTGTAGTAACGCCTCTAGCACTGAGATGCAGTGCTTTAGACCGCTGAGCCTCAATTGCAGGAAAACACCGGTTGGAAAGCAAATGGCTCCTGCTGAAAAGAGAAGACTATGCTAGGTTACCAACATATTTGATCAACTTTCAAATATTGTTTTAGAAAGAAAAAAATGTATTTTTTGGCATGAGCCCGTCAGCCATCACCAGCGAGTGAGCAGCGTGTCATTGGGTGAGTCAGGCTATTGATGAATTTAAGACAAGGTCGTTTTTATTGATCTCAGATTCTCATTTTCTCAGTGTTAAAGTAGCCTGCCATTTCGATCATTTATTTGTGCGGTATTAAAAAAGATTCTGCCAAAGTCATGTGTCGTGTAAAATTATGTAGAATTGCATGAAATGTGTTTATAAAAGGCCACATTTTTCTGGGATCCTAGGACACCATTTCTTTCCGCCATGTGTGCAACTTCTGTAAGTGCCTCTCCTCTACTGCTCTATTGTCACGTTCCTGACCTGTTTTCTGTTGTTTTGTATGTGTGTGATGGTCAGGGCGTGAGTTTTGGGTGGGCAGTCTCTGTTTTCTGTTTCTATGTTGGTTTTGGGTTGCCTGGTATGGCTCTTAATTAGAGGCAGGTGTTTTGCGTTTTCCTCTAATTGAGAGTCATATTAAGGTAGGTTGTTCTCACTGTTTGTTTGTGGGTGATTGTCGCTGTGTCTGTGTTTGTTGCACCACACGGTACTGTCTCCTCTTGTTCATTCGGTCGTTCCTGTTCATGTGTTCTTCGTTTCATGTAAGTTCGTAGTTTAGGTCTGTCTAGTTCGTTTTGCTATTTTGTATATTTAGTCAAGTGTATTTCGTGTCTGTCTTCGTCTTGCAATAAAGTATTATGTATTCATCACCCGCTGCGCCTTGGTCTACTAACTGTCCGAAAGACGACCGTTACATCTATGCCACTTTTTTGTCATGCGTTCCTGCTCACTTTTTGTTCCGGCACCTCGATTTACAAATGAAGCACTGCTTTACCACACCGCAACTACTCCACACTAATAAATTTTTTTTGCCCTAGTTTGTATACCTCTATTTTTCCATGATCAATGTAATCTGAGTCTCATATCTGATTAACTTTCTCACTTTCATTTTGTTAACAAATTAATTTTGTTAACAAATGTTAATTTTGTGATACATTATGGAATAATTCATAAATGTAGTGATCAGTGACCCATAGAAATAAAATGGATTAGGCTAGCGACTGAAATTGGTTAGAATTCATAAATGTAGTGATCAGTGACCCGTAGAAATACAATGAATTAGGCTAGTGACTGTAATTATATTACCAAGGTGGCTTAGCAGTTCAGACGTATTTTTCCGTGTTGTCGTGTCGTGTCCTGCATATATATATATTTACACCTTTTCTTCACATATCTTTTATTTATTTTATTATCCAAGAACTCAACTACAAAAGCTTTCCTGCAAAAGCTTTCCTGCAACCCGCTTCACCAATTACAATAAGTACTATTTACCTCAATCTGAAAATCCATCGTGGAAGATAGCCAGGGGCTAATTCAGAAGCTAGCCTGAAAGCTAATCCAGAAGCTACTCCGATAGCTAGCCAGAAGCTAATCTGTAGCTGCCCCGAAATTAGCCGGTTTGCTGGCTAGCGTTGGTGTTTCAGCTGCCCACGTTTTTGCGGTCATCAGCTATTCCTCTAGCTCGATAATCTACCGGCACTTTTGTGCAACGCGACTCGGACCGGAGCATTCCGGGACTTTTTTTCTCTCAGTTTCCCCGGATTCTAACCGCAGCCTCTGGACACTTGCACCTTGATTTCGCAGCTAGCTAGCTGCATACCGTGTGACTATTGGCTTACGTCGACCCCGGAGCTAACTCAAATCATGCTGGAGCTAGCCAGCTGAGGAGTTCCATCACCATCCGGACCCGCTTCTTTGTTGCTGCTGCAGATACGGAACCCCACCGGGCCTTCACGACTGACTGCCGACGTTATCTGCCCGAGGGATTTATCCAACCGGCACCTCCGTCCCGGCGTTACCTGAACGCTCATCTGAGGCCCGCTAATCGTTAGCTGTCTTATCGGCTGCTATCTGAACAAAACCCCACTACACGGAACCTACCGACGGAAACGCACGAGGTATCTACAAACAGACCTCCATCCTATGCTGCTACCGATAGCCATATACCCGGCCAGCTGTCTGGATCGCCACGACCCCAACCAACCTCTACTCACTGGACCCTTATTTATCACTCGATTAAGCTTGCCTCTCCTTAATGTAAATATGCCTTGTCCATTGCTGTTCTGGTTAGTGTTTATTGGCTTATTTCACTGTAGAGATTCTAGCCCTGCTCTCTATACCATATCCAACCCTGCAGTTCCACCACCCACATATGCGATGACATCACCTGGTTTCAATGATGTTTCTAGAGACAAGATCTCTCTCATCATCACTCAATACCTAGGTTTACCTCCACTGTATTCACATCCTACCATACCTTTGTCTGTACATTATTCCTTTAAACTATTTTATCGCCCCCAGAAACTTCCTTTTACTCTCTGCTCTGGTAGCTCTAGGCGACCAATTCTCATAGCTTTTAGCCGTACCATTATCCTACTTCTCCTCTGTTCCTCTGGTGATGTAGAGGTGAATCCAGGCCCTGCAGTACCTGGCTCCACTCCTATTCCCCAGGCGCTCTCTTTTGATGACTTCTGTAACCGTAATAGCCTTGGCTTCATGCATGTTAACATTAGGAGCCTCCTCCCTAAGTTTGTTTTGTTCACTGCTTTAGCACACTCTACCAACCCGGATGTTTTAGCCGTGTCTGAATCCTGGCTTAGAAAGACCACCAAAAATTCAGACATTTTTATCCCCAATTACAATATTTTCAGACAAGATAGAACGGCCAAAGGGGGCGGTGTTGCAATCTACTGCAAAGACTGCCTGCAGAGTTCTGTTATACTATCCAGGTCTGTTCCCAAACAATTTGAACTTCTACTTTTAAAAATCCACCTCTCTAAAAACAAGTCTCTCACCGTTGCCGCCTGCTATAGACCACCCTCTGCCCCCAGCTGTGCTCTGGACACTATATGTGAACTGATTGCCCCCCATCTATCTTCAGAGCTCGTGCTGCTAGGTGACCTAAATTTGAACATGCTCAACACCCCAGCCACCCTACAATCTAAGCTTGATGCCCTCAATCTCACACAAATTATTAATGAACCTACCAGGTACCACCCTAATTCCGTAAACACGGGTACCCTCATAGATATCATCCTAACAAACTTGCCCTCCAAATACACCTCTGCTGTTTTTAACCAAGATCTCAGCGATCACTGCCTCATTGCCTGCATCCGTAATGGGTCAGCGGTCAAACGACCTCCACTCATCACTGTCAAACGCTCCCTGAAACACTTCAGCGAGCAGGCCTTCCTAATTGACCTGGCCGGGGTATCCTGGAAGGATATTGATCTCATCCCGTCAGTAGAGGATGCCTGGTCATTTTTTAAAAATGCCTTCCTCACCATCTTGAATAAGCATGCCCCATTCAAGAAATTTAGAACCAGGAACAGATATAGCCCTTGGTTCTCTCCTGACCTGACTGCCCTTAACCAACAGAAAAACATCCTATGGCGTTCTGCATTAGCATCGAACAGCCCCCGTGATATGCAACTTTTCAGGGAAGCCAGAAACCAATATACACAGGCAGTTAGAACAGCCAAGGCTAGCTTTTTCAAGCAGAAATTTGCTTCCTGCAACACAAATTCAAAAAAGTTCTGGGACACCGTAAAGTCCATGGAGAATAAGAACACCTCCTCCCAGCTTCCAACCGCCCTGAAGATAGGAAACACTGTCACCACCGACAAATCCACTATAATTGAGAATTTCAATAAGCATTTTTCTACGGCTGGCCATGCTTTCCACCTGGCTACCCCTACCCGGGACAACAGCACTGCCCTCCCCTCTGCTACTCGCCCAAGCCTTCCCCATTTCTCTTTCTCCCAAATACAGTCAGCTGATGTTCTTAATGAGCTGCAAAATCTGGACCCTTACAAATCAGCCGGGCTAGATAATCTGGACCCTTTCTTTCTAAAACTATCTGCTGAAATTGTTGCCACCCCTATTACTAGCCTCTTCAACCTCTCTTTCGTGTCGTCTGAGATACCCAAAGATTGGAAAGCAGCTGCGGTTATCCCCCTCTTCAAAGGGGGGGACACCCTTGACCCTAACTGCTACAGACCTATATCTATCCTACCCTGCCTTTCTGAGGTCTTCGAAAGCCAAGTCAACAAACAGATTACCGACCATTTCGAATCACACCACACCTTCTCCGCTATGCAATCTGGTTTCAGAGCTGGTCATGGGTGCACCTCAGCCACGCTCAAGGTCATAAACGATATCGTAACCGCCATCGATAGGAAACAATACTGTGCAGCCGTATTCATTGACCTGGCCAAGGCATTTGACTCTGTCAATCACCACATCCTCATTGGCAGACTCGACAGCCTTGGTTTCTCTAATGATTGCCTCGCCTGGTTCACCAACTACTTCTCTGATAGAGTTCAGTGTGTCAAATCGGAGGGTCTGTTGTCCGGGCCTCTGGCAGTCTCTATGGGGGTGCCACAGGGTTCAATTCTTGGACCGACTCTCTTCTCTGTTTACATCAATGATGTCGCTCTTGCTGCTGGTGATTCTCTGATCCACCTCTACGCAGACGACACTATTCTGTATACTTCTGGCCCTTCTTTTGACACTGTGTTAACAACCCTCCAGGCGAGCTTCAATGCCATACAACTCTCCTTCTGTGGCCTCCAACTGCTCTTAAATACAAGTAAAACCAAATGCATGCTCTTCAACCGATCGCTGCCTGCTCCGGCCCGCCTGTCCAACATCACTACTTTGGACGGCTCTGACTTAGAATATGTGGACAACTACAAATACCTAGGTGTCTGGTTAGACTGTAAACTCTCCTTCCAGACCCACATCAAACATCTCCAATCCAAAGTCAAATCTAGAATTGGCTTCCTATTCCGCAACAAAGCATCCTTTACTCATGCTGCCAAACATACCCTTGTAAAACTGACCATCCTACCAATCCTCGACTTCGGTGATGTCATTTACAAAATAGCCTCCAAAACCCTACTCAATAAATTGGATGCAGTCTATCACAGTGCCATCCGTTTTGTCACCAAAGCCCCATATACTACCCACCACTGCGACCTGTACACTCTCGTTGGCTGGCCCTCGCTTCATACTCGTCGCCAAACCCATTGGTTCCAGGTCATCTACAAGACCCTGCTAGGTAAAGTCCCCCCTTATCTCAGCTCGCTGGTCACCATAGCAGCACCTACCCGTAGCACGCGCTCCAGCAGGTATATCTCTCTAGTCACCCCCAAAACCAATTCTTCCTTTGGACGCCTCTCCTTCCAGTTCTCTGCTGCCAATGACTGGAACGAACTACAAAAATCTCTGAAACTGGAAACACCTATCTCCCTCACTAGCTTTAAGCACCAGCTGTCAGAGCAGCTCATAGATTACTGCACCTGTACATAACCCATCTACAATTTAGCCCAAACAACTACCTCTTTACCTACTGTATTTATTTATTAATTTATTTTGCTCCTTTGCACCCCATTATTTCTGTCTCTACTTTGCACTTTCTTCCAATGCAAACCAACCATTCCAGTGTTTTTTTTAGTTTTTATTTTACTTGCTGTGTTGTACTCACTTCGCCTCCATGGCCTTTTTATATTTTTATTTATTTATACATATATCTGTTTGCCTTCACCCCCCTTATCTCACCTCACTTGCTCACATTGTATATACTGTAGACTTATTTTTTTATTTTTTTCACTGTATTATTGACTATATGTTTGTTTTTACTCCATGTGTAACTATGTGTTGTTGTATGTGTCGAACTGCTTTGCTTTATCTTGGCCAGGTCGCAATTGTAAATGAGAACGTGTTCTCAATTTGCCTACCTGGTTAAATAAAGGTTAAATAAAATAAATAAAATAAATAAAATTAGCTAGAATTAATAAATGTAGTGATCAGTGACCCATACACATACAATGAATTAGTCTAGTGACTGTAATTGCCACTAATCAAGTTTCATGGTCAATAAAATTATTACAAAAGCTATATTGATGTTAAAATCGAAATGTGCTACTCAGAGACGCCACCTCAGAATTTAGACAGAAGTACCTCTTCAAGCCATTGCTTGAAACCAGTCTGAGGGAGACGCGACATAACGGAACAGTCCACTTTCTCAAAAAAGGTGCGTTCCTAAAAATAATCATCAGATTTCTACATTTTGTAGAAAAATATGTTTCTGTGAAACATTTAAACATTTCAATTAGACCAAATTTGAATAGTAGTCATGCTATTAATGCAGAGAGTAAAATGATGATTCTTATTTGTAACCAACAAAAGGGTCCACCCCTATGAGATCGTTCTATTTTTAGTATCAGCTGTTGCAATAAAGATTTGCTACATAGCAGATTGCGTCGCATCGCGGATATGACAGGCGCATTCTCGTCACAAGATAATGGCAATGTTCTGAGGTAACGCACAGAAAGAGGGATGTGGAATATTTGTACGTGAAGTGCTGTAGTCTACTTCCACGACAACGGGTTTCAAATTGGTAAGTTATTTGCTGAAATTGTCGTCGTTGTCCAGGCAGCTGCACATAGCTACTGTAGGTTGCTTAAACATTCTTAGTAAGTCTTTTTCATGTCAAGTTTTTACTTTGCTTTTGCAAATATTTAAATTGTTGAGTTGGTTTCTGCAACGTAAACTGGAGTAACATTTTTTTGTAACATTGTGGGGCCTCTGTTGGATTCGAGAAATGGACGCCAATATTCAATTTGCGGAAATTGCTTGATGCAGCAAACTTCGCTAAAAGATTTTGACATTCAAGAAGCAACAAAAAAACCTTTATCCATCCGCGGCAACTCGGTTCTTATACACACAGAACCCCGACTTCAAAACAACAGATATAGTGTTGTGACGTTTTATGTAAGTGGTGAAGTGAACAGTAGTAGAATCTACTTTTCATAAAAATATATAATAACTTGATAAAACATCACAAGACCAAACTTGATTGATACATTTATCTGCTTTGTTACAATGTTTATACCTCAGACTGTATTTCAACCAGGCATGTTATGAATAGATGCATTATAACCATTGCAGAATTTCTTCAGGCACCACATCATAGGATGAGGTCACCCACCATTGAGCAGCCTTCAATAGGGCTACACATATTCTTTTGACTATTAATAGCTCAGTGAAATCACCAGATAATACAGCAACAAGAGTAGCATGATGGTGGAGGCTTTTCACTTGTCAGTCGATCAGAGAAGTTAAAATGTCACTGAAGGTACTGCATGTTTAATTTAAACTTGATCAAAGCAGCTTGAACTCTTGTTTTGTTTTAGAGAAGCATGTTGGGCGTGTATATTGGGCAGTGTCAACCAAATGACACTAACAAGGCGTTACTCTATGAAATGCGACATGGATCTATGCTCTACAGTACATTAGATGTACCTATAAAGTCTACTGACAGCCAGGTGAGGTTGATTCACTGAAGAGGTATCTCAACAGTAACATAACCTTCTCTTTACCAAGTCATCATGTACAGTCTTTTAGTGGCAAAATATGTAATGCATGAGTTCTGATCAGATTATAGAATGAGAGATGTTCAGAGCACATTGAGCACACAGCTGTCCAGTTCAGAGCACACAGATGTCCATTATGTGATTGTGTATACTGTCATCACAGATGCTGAAGACCCAGAATCTCGTGACCTCATTTGTACCCAGAATCTAGTGACCTCATATATACCCAGAATCTAGTGACCTCATATATACCCAGAATGTAGTGACCTCATTTGTACCCAGAATCTAGTGACTTCATGTGTACAGTTAACAGGACTTTAGTTGGCACACTTGCTGATTGATGATGATTGATGATTGATGATGATTACATGCCCTTTACTGGGCATCTGAGTGTGCTGTCCTCCTGTCTATAGGGCATCATTGTCAGTACTCCCTTAGTCATTGGTCAGCAGTCAGCGCTCAGGTGAGGATCTTAGATGAGTGAGACAGATCAGAGATGGACCTGTTTAATTGATTGATGAGGTGGTACAGTATGTTTTGGGTATGCAGGTTGTTCCTCTAGCTAGCTGTTCCCTTGTGAGTGAGGCAGATTGTTCTAGCTAGCTGTTCCCTTGTGAGGGAGGCAGGTTGTTCTTCTAGCTAGCTGTTCCCTTGTGAGGGAGGCAGGTTGTTCTTCTAGCTAGCTGTTCCCTTGTGAGGGAGGAAGGTTGTTCCTCTAGCTAGCTGTTCCCTTGTGAGGGAGGCAGATTGTTCCTCTAGCTAGCTGTTCCCTTGTGAGGGAGGAAGGTTGTTCCTCTAGCTAGCTGTTCCCTTGTGAGGGAGGAAGGTTGTTCCTCTAGCTAGCTGTTCCCTTGTGAGGGAGGCAGATTGTTCCTCTAGCTAGCTGTTCCCTTGTGAGGGAGGCAGGTTGTTCCTCTAGCTAGCTGTTCCCTTGTGAGGGAGGCAGGTTGTTCCTCTAGCTAGCTGTTCCCTTGTGAGGGAGGCAGGTTGTTCTAGCTAGCTGTTCCCTTGTGAGGGAGGCAGGTTGTTCTAGCTAGCTAGCTGTTTCCTTGTGAGGGAGGCAGGAATATCTTCCAGTACATCCTTCTCCAAGGGTCTGTCTGGGCCGCTTGAAGAAGGAAGTCTGTCTGGGAAGAAGGAAGTCTGTCTGGGCCTCTTGAAGAAGGGAGGTCTGTCTTGGCCGCTTGAGGCAGAAAGGTCTGTCTGGGCCGCTTGAGGCAGGAAGGTGTTTCTGGGCCGCTTGAGGCAGGAAGGTGTTTCTGGGCCGCTTGAGGCAGGAAGGTCTGTCTGGGCCGCTTGAGGCAGGAAGGTCTGTCTGGGCCGCTTGAGGCAGGAAGGTCTGTCTGGGCCGCTTGAGGCAGGAAGGTCTGTCTGGGCCGCTTGAGGCAGGAAGGTCTGTCTGGGCCGCTTGAGGCAGGAAGGTCTGTCTGGGCCGCTTGAGGCAGGAAGGTCTGTCTGGGCCGCTTGAGGCAGGAAGGTCTGTCTGGGCCGCTTGAGGCAGGAAGGTCTGTCTGGGCTGCTTGATGAAGGAAACCTCTTTCCTTCCCTTTATTGTGTGGAGCAGGAAGGGGCCTTCACCAGTTGACAGCTGTTTCCTGCGACCCAGTGCCATGGTCTCTACCCACTGCTTGGGCTGAGTCTGGGCTGTTCTCTACTCAATGCCTGGGCTAAGTCTGGGCTGTTCTCTACTCACTGCCTGGGCTGAGCTTGGGCTGTCCTTTACCCACTGCCTGGGCTGAGCTTGGGCTGTCCTCTACCCACTGCCTGGGCTGAGCCAGGGCTGTCCTTTACCCACTGCCTGGGCTGAGCTTGGGCTGTTCCCTACTCACTGCCTGGGCTGAGCTTGGGCTGTCCTTTACCCACTGCCTGGGCTGAGTCTGGGCTGTTCTCTACTCACTGCCTGGGCTGAGCTTGGGCTGTCCTTTACCCACTGCCTGGGCTGAGCTTGGGCTGTCCTCTATCCACTGCCTGGGCTGTCCTCTACCCACTGCCTGGGATGAGCCTGGGCTGTTCTCTACCCACTGCCTGGGCTGAGCCTGGGCTGTTCTCTACCCACTGCCTGGGCTGTTCTCTACACACTCGCTGTATGCACGGTGCAGAGAACCAGGACAGAATCACGGAATCCAGACATTAAAAGGGAATTCGACAATATTCAAAAATCTATTGAACTTATTAGAAAAGACAGTAACAAAATGCATCAGTGATTCTTATTTTCCTGCAACTTTCTGAAACAGCACAAGAATGCCTCTGTCTGTGTGTGTGTGGTGCGCGCTTATGTCTACACTGTGTAGCCGTTAGCGATAATGCTAATGATAACCTTCTTCTGGTAGAGATGGAAAGGCTTTCCCACAAACCTTCTCAATTAAATGTTAACTACAACGTAGCCTATGCCTACCTGGCAGAATGATACACTATCAAAATGATTTTCATCTGTCTAGTAGCTATTTGTTTTGCAAACTCTGCAATCACGTGAGCGCTATAGCAATGCTTAACAAAATACTGGTCTCTTCCTGGTGTGCACTTTCATTACAGGGTAACTACACACCAAAATCGACATTTCTTAATTTTTTTCTAGACCTAAAAAATTGCCTCCTGATGTGGTTTTAACATAGTTGTGTACTTGGAACATCCAATTCTGTTATTTTTCTATTAAAAAAAGTGTGATGTTGAGAGCGAAAACCTGTAAAAAACAAGAGAAAACAGAAACCTAGAAAAACAAAATGGAGAACTGACTTTGGGGAAAAACCAAACTGGAATCAGGCAAAAAATATGAATTATTTTAAAGTTATTTCTATCACGCATCCTGGGCTGTGACCTTGCCATGTGACCTACAGTTGAAGTCGGACGTTTACATCCACTTAGGTTGGAATCATTAAAACTCGTTTTTCAACCACTCCACAAATTTCTTGTTAACAAACTTTTTTGGTAAGTCGTTTTGGCAAGTCTGTTAGGACATCTACTTTGTGCATGACACAAGTAATTTTTCCAACAATTGTTTACGGAGAGATTATTTCACTTAATTCACTGTATCACAATTCCAGTGGGTCAGAAGTTCACATACACTAAGTTGACTGTGCCTTTAAACAGCTTGGAAAATTCCATAAAATTATGTCATGGCTTTAGAAGCTTCTGATAGGCTAAATGACATAATTTGAGTCATTTTGTGTTTCAAGGCCTACCTTCCAACTCAGTGCCTCTTTGCTTGACATCATGGGAAAATCAAAAGAAATCAGCCAAGACCTCCACAAGTCTGGTTCATCCTTGGGAGCAATTTCCAAATGCCTGAAGGTACCACGTTCATCTGTACAAACAATAGTACGCAAGTATAAGCACCATGGGACCACGCAACCGTCATACCGCTCAGGAAGGAGACGCTTTCTGTCTACTAGAGATGAACGTACTTTGGTGTGAAAAGTGCAAATCAATCCCAGAACAACAGCAAAGGACCTCGTGAAGATGCTGTAGGAAACAGGTACAAAAGTATTTATATCCACAGTAAAACGAGTCCTATATCGACATAACCTGAAAGGCCGCTCAGCAAGGAAGAAGCCACTGCTCCAAAACTGCCATTAAAAATGCCAGACTACGCTTTGCAACTGCACATGGGGACAAAGATCGTATTTTTTGGAGAAATGTCCTGTGGTCTGATGAAACAAAAATAGAACTGTTTGGCGATAATGACCATCGTTATGTTTGGAGGAAAAGGGGGAGGCATGCGAGCTGAAGAACACCATCCCAACCGTGAAGCACGGGGTGGCAGCATCATGTTGTGGGGGTGCTTTGCTGCAGGAGGGACTGGTGCACTTCACAAAATAGATGGCATCATGAGGAAGGAAAATTAGACATTAGTCAGGAAGTTAAAGCTTGGTTGCAAATGGGTCTTCCAAATGGACAATGACACCAATCATACTTCCAAAGTTGTGGCAAAATGGCTTAAGGACAACAAAGTCAAGCTATTGGAGTGGCCATCGCAAAACCCTGACCTAAATCCTATAGAAATTTAGGGGCAGAACTGAAAAAGCATGTGCAAGCAAGGAGGCCTACAAACCTGACCAGCTCTGTCAGAAGGAATGGGCCAAAGTTCACCCAACTTATTGTGGGAAGCTTATGGAAGGCTGAAACGTTTGACCCAAATTAAACAATTTAAAGGCAATGCTACCAAATACTAATTGAGTGTATGTAAACTTCTGACCCACTGGGAACGTGATGAAACGTCATTCTCTCTACTATTGTTCTGACATTTCACATTCTTAAAATAAAGTGGTGATCTTAATTGACCTAAAACAGGGATTTTTTTACTGGGATTAAATGTTAGGAATTGTGAGAAACTGAGTTTTTAAAAGTATTTGGCTATGGTGTATGTAAACTTACGACTTCAACTGTATCTATGTCCTTTACACACATCCTGTCCTCTACCCACATTTTTTACCCACAGCCTGTCCTCAACCCACATCCTCTACCCACAGCCTGTCCTCAACCCACATTTTCTACCCACAGCCTGTCCTCAACCCACATTTTCTATCCACAGCCTGTCCTCTACCCACATTTTCTACCCACAGCCTGTCCATTACCCACAGCCTGTCCTCTTCCCACAGCCTGTCCTCTACCCACAGCCTGTCCATTACCCACAGCCTGTCCTCTACCCACAGCCTATCCTCTACCCACAGCCTGTCCTCTACCCACTATCTTAGTGGCTTTACATGTCTTGTGAAAGCTGTTGCCTTTTTGCCATTACAGCATAAGGTTAATTAAATAATGCCCCCACACACAAGACAACAGAGCACTTACCTGCTGTAATGTCCATATTTATCAAGGACCAGGTCCTTACTAAGTCACAGTAGAAAAACAACAATTTAAAGAAAGTGTGGGAGGGAAAGCGACAGAAAAATGAACAGAAATGGTCATTGAATCTGAATCACAATTATTTTTGTGGGAAGCTGGTGAAAATGCACCACACAGCTGCTATATAGTCTATTCTTTCAGAGAAAAGTCACGGGCAGTGAATTTCTTTCTGAAAGCCATAATTACAAAGCACAGTAGTCTATATGTCTGGACCGTATTTCCATTGCTCATAATGGTGCTGGGAGAGTGGTTGGTGCTGCATGCTATTCTGGCAGTCTCAGAAGAAGGAGAAAACAGAATAGTCTACATAGTGGGAAGGAGAGCCTCTCCATTACACTACTGGTTGGCTGGCTGTGCAAGGCACTTCCTCATACAGACAGCCAATCAGTGACCAGGGTGTTTTCTCCAGCTCAGTCAGTAGCCTAATCTCTATCTTAGGCTCTGCTGCTCCAGTTCTTTGGTTTATTACAGTATTATGACACATGTTGCTTGCACATCACACACATCGATTCCCTATCCTTTACTACAGCATTTTCTGCAAGCCCCTCTAGCTGAGATAGACAGAGGTGTCGATAGCTAGCTGATGCTCTTTCTCTCTGAGGGGGCTGGTGTTTGATGCATGGTTCTCCGTGAAGTCTGGTCTCCCTGGCAATGAATTAGCAGCAGCAGTCTAACACTCTATCTTGTGCTCCTTTCTTCCTCCATCTCTCTCCCTCCCCTCCTGCCGTGTTCCAGGTGTAGCCAGCTGCCTGTCACCATGGCAACCAGCAGCGCGGTCCCTAGCGACAACCTCCCCACTTACAAGCTGGTGGTGGTGGGGGACGGAGGGGTGGGGAAGAGCGCTCTCACCATCCAGTTCTTTCAGAAGATCTTTGTGTCTGACTACGACCCCACCATCGAGGACTCCTACCTGAAACACACAGAGATAGACGGACAGTGGGCCATCCTGGACGGTAGGGAAACATCTTCTCCTCTGTCTCTCAGGGTTAGGGGGGGGGTCGTCTCCTTTGTTAATTGTGTTTAACATGTTAATTAAACATATTGTAGCACAGTGCTCCCATATAGGTTCACAGTTTTAGATCCTGGGATTTACACCCATAATGTGCATTTGTTTTTTGGCTAGATTTTTCGCAATTGAGCAAGAAGATGAATTTCCCCAAAAACATATCTTAAAACCTGTAACATTGGTTCCCCTATGTGTGTTACTGCACAGTGCCCATGTGTGTTACTGCACAGTGCCCATGTGTGTTACTGCACAGTGCCCATGTGTGTTACTGCACTGTGCCTACATTATGTGTGTTATTACACAGTGCCTGTGTGTTATTACACAGTTTGTGTGTGTAATTGTACAGTGCTGAAACACTGGTACCTGTATGTGTGTAATTGCACAGTGCTGAAACACTGGTACCTGTATGTGTGTAATTTCACAGTGCTGGACACGGCAGGCCAAGAGGAGTTCAGTGCTATGAGGGAGCAGTACATGAGGACGGGGGACGGCTTCCTCATCGTGTTCTCTGTGACAGACAAGGCCAGCTTTGAACACGTGGACCGCTTCCACCAGCTCATCCTCAGGGTGAAGGACAGGTGAGACACAGCTCTTGGTATGAGGCGTGCCTTATGGACCAGACACATACGAGGGACTGCTGCTGGTGCTCTGAGTGCCTCCGACTGGGTTGTCTGCCGTAATGTTTTGTGTCGTCCCTCTAACACTCACTGGTAAAGTGTTCATCTATACAGCAGATAGTCATTCTGTTCTCTTTTGTATCTCTTGTTCACGAAAAATGACAACAAACAACTCCTTCCTCAGCCAATGTCTCCATCACACTGGGCGCCGACGTCAGTTCAATTTCTAGTTTTTATTTAGATTTGGTTGAGTTGTTAACTAACTTGAATTCAATGTGAAATCAACAAAAAAAATCATCATGTCATTGGATTTAGGTATAAAAAATGATACTAATAAAAAACATATTTGTTGGTAATCCAATCAGTTTCCCACATTGATGCAACATCATCACATAGACTTTGGGGGTTTGAAGTGATGTGGAAACAGCGTTGACTCAACCAATTGTTGCTCAGTGGGATTCCAGTCAGATTGTCAGCTGTGTAGTGGTGTTACAATACACGTTGTATTAAATGAGATGTATCTGTTCCTCAGTCCTTTTTCATCCTCTCCTTCAGGGAGGCCTTCCCCATGGTGCTGGTAGCCAATAAGGTGGACTTGGTTCACCTCCGCAAAATCACCAGCGACCAGGGGCAGGAAATGGCTGCCAAACACAACGTGAGTACAGCTTCGACAAGAAGTGGGCAGCATTATGGGACAGCTTGACGTCCAAATCCTTTGTATTCAATGTCTTGTTTGATGTAGTCCAGTGTCCAAATTGATTCATGTACTTTTGATAGGGACTCCTGGATAGTTTTTTCCTGACCAGGAAAACCGTATTTACTGTATTACATAGTTCGGGCCAAGAATCTTTCATGGTTAGGTCAAATGGTCAGAAAAACCTCATAATCGACTTTGTAGAAATTCCTTTCTCCACTGGTATTGTTAGTGACTGGGGTTGTTCTATGAGCTGTGTGTTGCTATCCCTGGGAGAGGTGGTTGGTTGCAGGGCAGGCTGGGAGAGAGGATGTTGGTTGCAGGGCAGGCTGGGAGAGAGGATGTTGGTTGCAGGGCAGGCTGGGAGAGAGGATGTTGGTTGCAGGGCAGGCTGGGAGAGAGGTTGTTGGTTGCAGGGCAGGCTGGGAGAGAGGTTGTTGGTTGCAGGGCAGGCTGGGAGAGAGGTTGTTGGTTGCAGGGCAGGCTGGGAGAGAGGTTGTTGGTTGCAGGGCAGGCTGGGAGAGAGGTTGTTGGTTGCAGGGCAGGCTGGGAGAGAGGATGTTGGTTGCAGGGCAGGCTGGGAGAGAGGATGTTGGTTGCAGGGCAGGCTGGGAGAGAGGATGTTGGTTGCAGGGCAGGCTGGGAGAGAGGTTGTTGGTTGCAGGGCAGGCTGGGAGAGAGGTTGTTGGTTGCAGGGCAGGCTGGGAGAGAGGTTGTTGGTTGCAGGGCAGGCTGGGAGAGAGGTTGTTGGTTGCAGGGCAGGCTGGGAGAGAGATGTTGGTTGCAGGGCAGGCTGGGAGAGAGGTTGTTGGTTGCACCACAAGTGTGAGAATGTGCATAAAAGTATTTATTGGCAAATGTATGCTTAGTACATTTTGTTTTTAATTGCAAAATTCACATTCCTTATGATGAGGGTCTGGTTCGGAAAGACGTAATTACTATTTGTTGTCTATACCTTGTGGCACTAGCTAAATCAAATCAAATTTTATTTGTCAAATGTGCCAAATACAACAGGTGTAGTAGACCTTACCATGAAATGCTTACTTACAAGCCCTTAGCCAACAATGCAGTTTTAAGAAAAATATGAGTTAAGAAAATATTTACTAAATAAACTAAAGTAAAAAAAATGTAGAATTAGCAATAACAATAACCAGGCTATATACAGGGAGTACCAGTAGCGACGAGTCAATGTGCGGGTTACAGGTTAGTCAAGGTAATTGAGGTAATATGTAGGTAGGGGTAAAGTGACTATGCATACATAATAACAGCGAGTAGCAGCAGCATAAAAAAGGGGGGGGGGGGGGTCAATGCAAATAGTCCGGGTAACCATTTGATTAGCTGTTCAGCAGTTTTATGGCTTGGGGGTAGAAGCTGTTAAGAAGCCTTTTGGAACGGGACTTGGCGCTCCGGTGCCGCTTGCTGTACTGTGCCGTACACACTACACTCTGTAGCGCCTTGCGGTTGGAGGACGAGCAGTTTCCATACCAGGCGGTGATGCAACCAGTCAGGATGCTCTCGATGGTGCAGCTGTAGAACTTTTTAAAACGGAGACAATTTGATGTTTGCTTGTGTACTATGTCGTCTTTCCTGGAAATGTTGGATCAATGTGATTTTTCTTTACAGATTACATACATTGAGACAAGTGCCAAGGATCCTCCCATGAATGTGGACAAGGCGTTCCATGGACTAGTCAGGGTTATAAGGTAGGCCAAACTTCCAGATGGATACTCACTGACTTGCAGGTTATGTTTAAGAATTATGAATTAAGAATCTATAGGCATGAACATATTGGATTAAATTGATGCTTGAATAAGAGAACCACCATTTTGGTTTCTCTTTGCAAACGTACATAACTATATGTTTGACATGAATGCCAGAAAATGTCTGTTAAAAGGATGGGGGAAAAACTGTAGCTATTTCCTGAATGAACAGATGTGTAATTTCAGAGGACTCCAGTATGTGTTGATGTTTGGCGTGGTCATATCCAGCTGGAGGGCCCACTCAACTGTTTGTCAAGCATTTAGAGGAGTAACACAGAGGCCATCTAGTCTAGCTGCTTAGATAGCTTGGCCATCTGATTTTAACCCTCATTCTCTCTCATCTCCATCTCTTTTTTCTCTTGTTTTCTACTCCCTTTACATACCCTCCTTTCTTACTCATTTTCTTATCTTTTCTACCCCTCTTTCTCTCCCCCTCCCTCTCTCTCTCTCTTCTTTCTATTTCTCCCTTCCTCCATCCCCCTATCCCTTTGCAGGCAGCAGATCCCAGAGAGGAGCCTGAAGAAGAAGAATAAGATGAAGTGGCGAGGAGAACGCTCTACGGGTTCTCACAAAGTCCACTGTGTCATCTTGTGATGGTGTCACCCTTCTCGCCGCTGCGTAGCATTGTTGTTAGAGAGAACTGCAGACTTGCAGGGAGCAACAACTGGAGGAGGAAGGGGGGACTTGGGGAGAGAAGGAACTGACTGTTGACTGTTACAGTGTCATGGAAAACCCCTCTCAGTTGAGGGGGTCAACTCCAAGACATCCCCAAGTGGGGGTCTTATAGCAGGTAGCCTAGTGGTTAAGAGCGTTGGGTCAGAAAACTGAAACGTCGCTGGTTCGAATCCCAGAGCCGGCAAGGTGGAAAAGTCTGCCATTCTGCCCTTGAGCAAGGCAGTTAACCCCCAACAACAACTGCTCCCCGGGCGCTGATGACGTGGACGTCAACTAAGGCAGCCCCCCACACCTCTCTGATTCAGAGGGGTTGGGTTAAATGCGGAAGACACATTTCGGTTGAATGCATTCAGTTGTACAAATTAATAGATTTACACTTCCCTTTCCCTTCCCCTAATTGGTCAGAAAAAAGCACTCCAGTTAGAGCTCCTTATGGACTGAATTACAGACAGTGATGTGATGGTGCTCTCTGTGGACGTGGACATCAAGCTATTCTCCAGGTTGGGGAGATGTGAAGTTAGATGTTGTTGGGGACCCATGATCTGACTGTCAGTCAGGTCGGGGACTTGGGACACATTATTTGAGTGTAACATTGTGGTTGTGTGTTCTCCATGGTGTTGAAGATTGAATTCTGAAACGATAAGGGTATATGATTATGAAGTATATTCTATTTGCACTAGCCACTGGCGTGAAAGGATGTGGCTTTGTTTCCAGGGGTCCTGAAGAAAAGTGGGAAGATGTGGCTGTTAGTACTGGTCTGGGATCAGTCGATGGGGAATCTGGCTTGTAGGTTGAGGGGACCAGTCACTCCAAGCAACAAGACGTTCGATTTCTCTTGTCTAATAAGGAGTATTTCATAACATGAAATGGCTTGTACTGTTAAAGCACTAAACAAAACAAAAACAATTTTTTGGTCTATTCATCTGGTTAGAAATGGGCTCTTAAAAGAACAAAGTACCATTGCATTTTTAACAGAGTTTGAGTTTCATATCCGCATCTGTTGAAAAATGGCTAAATATGAAAGGGAAGGCATAATGGAATGTGAAAAACTGATCTTATCATATGTCAATCCCATGTAGCCGAATCTATCTGTCTCATGTCTGTTGCACTGAACAGTTTCTATACTCAGCCCTGGGTCGTGTTCCGTAGCAAAAGAGTTTGCAATGGAAAACAAAACGGACGTTTGGACGTTTGTTATTGGACAAGTCCAAGTAATGCCATGTTTCAGTCCATTTTCATTCGTTTGGTGCTTAATAAACATGGCCCTGGAGTGACCCTGCTGTATTTCACCAAGAGGTGCAGTACAGTGGAAGTCCCAGGGTATGAAGTAGCAGACATGTTGTTTTTGGCAGTATTTTACATAAAAGAGAAGAAAAAAGCTTGTGTCTGAAGAAATCAATGATATCATATCAAGTGTGTTTGAAACCTTTGTATTATTGATATGAATTTCTTTAGTAGTGTTTTTTTATAATTTATTACTGTACCTGTTACCTCAACATGATTTGTTATAACTGGCTGTGTCTGACTGATGAACTAGGAGAAGACGAGGCATAACAAAAATGGCCACCGCCTTTCTATCTATCGTCACTTCAGGGTTTCAATAATGAATAAAGAAATACATTATTGTGAGTTAAATGATACTATCTCTGACTGTGTGTCTGTATGATGTCTTGGCTTACTTAACCTGGGGACCTCGGCCTTTTGGCTAAGATCAAGTGTAGTATCTGTTCTTATCAGTTTAATATCTGATACCTGATACGTATCTGACTACATATTAAATGCTCCCGAGTGGCGCAGCGGTCTAAGGCACTGCATCTCAGTGCTAGAGATGTCACTGCAGATCCTGGTTCGATTCCAGTCTGTATCGCAACTGGCCGTGATTGGGAGTCCCATAGGGTGGCGCACAATTGGACCAGCATTGGCCGGGGTAGGCCGTCATTGTAAATAAGAATTTGTTCTTAACTGACTTGCCTAGTTAAATAAATAGAAACATTCAAATCTAATTTTATTGGTGTTTAGCAGATGTTATTGCGGGTGTAGAGAAATGCTGGTCAGTCTGTCATGAGAGTCTGTCATGAGAGACTGTGGTTTCTCCCCAACTGGAACCATATGGGCCCTGCTTCAAAGTAGTGCATTATATAGGGAATAGCATGCCATTTGTGGCTCTCTATGACTACATATTGGTATTAGCTCCTAGTGGAAGCTGGGTGTGGTGGAGTGGAGGCTGGGTGTTGTCGGACATAACTAATATCAGCCAGAAGAGACAGAGGTGCCTGTTAGGCGCTAAATCTCCTGCTGTGTGTGTGTCTAAATCTCCTGCTGTGTGTGTGTGTGTGTGTGTGTGTGTGTGTGTGGTAGCACACTATTTTATAACAATCTCTAAAATATGTATAGTGATGGGCATAACTGCCTGTTCAGCAGAAGCCTTTGATATGAATCATATCGCTGGCTCACTGGTGTCGGTAGACTTGCCTAGTTAAATAAAGGTTAAAAAAAATAGTTCAATAAAAAATGTAATTACTGTAAACTCCATTAAAAAATATTGATCTCTCTACTCTCCATGGAATAGATACAGCCTGTAGAGCTGAAACGGATACAATTGATTGAAAATTCATGTTCTTGTCATCGTACTTGTCCATCGGACTCCACTGAATACATGTTCAGGATGCACCCAGGAGACTGAAATTGTGTTAAGAATTTCTCTCCCTCTGATAAAATAGACCTACAGAGTGGCTGTATCTTGTACAGTTATTTCAGCGCCTCGGGGCCTGTTGAAGTGGTTTCAACGTTATGGAATGTGGAGAATCTGCAGATGGAATTGTATTGTGTAGAACAGACATGCTACTCTGTGATTTACAGTAAGCTCTATAAATCACATGAAAAAAATATCATAATAATATTGTCACACACAGGATAGGTGCAGTGAAATATTTTGTTTTATAAGGTCTGCCATAGAAGTACGGCGCCTATGTAGCAAAATAGGGTTTAAGTGCCTTGCTCAAGGGCACATCAACAGACTTTCACATTGTCGACTTGTGCATTCGAACCAGCGACCTTTCGGTTACTGGCCTATGGGCCCTGGTCAAAAGTAGTGCAGTACATAGGGAATAGGGTGCCATTTGGGATGCAGATTATACGTAGCATATCACACTTTACGCCTCTCTATGTGTCATATTTTCTTTTCACAGCCAATGAATATGTCACGTGCACATGAAAGTTACTACTACATGTTGAGGAGGGTATCTGGTATTGCTTTAAAAACTTTGAATATGTTTTTTCAGATGGGCTGTATCTTGGAGATGTCAAACACCAGAGGGGTTATTTGATTCCAGTGGCATTTATTTTTACCTCACCATCCCCACTTTCTTGTTTTAGACTGCATGTCCAGACGTGGTCATGACAACAGACACACCAGAGTTTCCCCATCTAAAACAAGACCAGTTCACTGAGGAGGAACAGAAACCAAACAAAAAACTAAAAGAAACCCTGCATTTTAAGGTTAAAACCTCTACGGGATCGGTGTCCACCCCACGGGAAGGTTGAGCTAACGTGCGCTAATGTGATTAGCATGACATTGTAAGTAACACGAACATTTCCCAGGATATAGACATATCTGATATGGGCAGAAATCTTACATTCTTGTTAATCTAACTGCACTGTCCAATTTACAGCTATCACAGTGAAAGAATACCATGCTATTGTTTGAGAAGAGTGCACAGTTATGGACTTGAAAATGTATCAATAAACCAATTAGGCACATTTGGGTGAACTTAATACAACATTTTGAACAGTAATGCAATGGTTCATTGGATCAATCTAAAACTTTGCACATACACACTGCTGCCATCTAGTGGCCAAAATCGAAATTGTGCCTAAACTGGAATAATACATTGTGGCATTTCTCTTGCATTTCAAAGATGATGGAACAAAAAAAAAAAAAAAAAACGTATTTTCCCCCTTTGTATTATCTTTTACCAGATCTGTGCTATATTCTCCTACATTAATTTCACATTTCCACAAACTTCAAAGTGTTTCCTTTTCAAATGGAATCAAGAATATGCATATCCTTGCTTCAGGGCCTGAGCTACAGGCAGTTAGATTTACGTATGTCATTTTAGGCGAAAATTGAAAAAAAGTGTCCGATCCTTAAAAAAAAGTTGAAAGAAGTGTCTTTGTTAGATTTGACTTGCAGTCATGATACCCAATCTATCAACCTGAGCAATATCTATATCAGGGATGGGCAACTCCAGTCCTCGGGGGCTTGATTGGTGTCACACTTTTGCCCCAGCACCAGCTAACACACCTGACTTCATAATTCAACTAATCACGATCTTCAGTTTAGAACGGAATTAGTTTAATCAGCTGTGTTTGCTAGGGATGGGGAAAAAGTAACACCACTCCGGCCCCCGAGGACTGGAGTTGCCCACCCCTGATCTACATTTTTAAGTCTGATAAAAAATAAACGAGTGGTTAATTGACCAGTTTAATCAATAAGCCCCATTCAGCAAGTCAACTCTAATTTGGGAGCCCACATAACATGAGCATATTGTATGAAGGCCCATTAAAACAACTGGACTAATGCCTCCCTCTAGTGGTTGGGTATTGACATTGAATCAAGGAAATAATAAATTATGCACCTGTGGCTTCACGTTTACAGGGAAGTTTCACGCCGGCCACGCCCCTCTACCTGGTTACGAAAGTAGCGCCCTTTTTTCCAAATGAATCCAAATGTGCCTTTGGGTTAAATTCACGAGACGAAAACATAGGCCGCCCTAAATTTCTGTAATGTTCTCATTCGCGATGTAGCAAAAAACATGGCGATCCTGTGGTAAAACTTTTCTTAAACGGAAGCAAACGGTATGAAAGGGGGAGGGACCTGTCTGGATTTGCCAAATAGAAACTCTCGTTTTAAGTGCACGGTTTGGACGAATGATTATACCCCAGGGGTGTATTCATTAGTCAGATTCCTTTGCAAAACGTTTTGTAATGGAAACCGTTTACTCTAAACAGGAAACATTTTGTAATGAAAACGAGAGTTTCTATTGGACAAATTCAGGTAGGTCCCGTTTCGTTCCGTTTGGTTCCTAGAGTAAACAGTAAACGGTTTCCATTGCAAAACGTTGTGCAGTTATGATAAGAATTATTAGGATTATGATAAAGTAAGAAGCAGTATAGCCATTTTAGGAGTTTCTAAGCAGTGTAAAACCATGAAGAAATCCAACGTCAGAATCACATTCACCAAGTACATTTATACATACTCAGAATTTTACCATTTGATATGGTGATTTAGAGACCGAATATAGACAGCAGATTTAAAAAAACGTTTACATACATATATACAACTTGTTAAGTGAGCAAAGAGCTATAAGATAATTAACAGATATACAAATACACAGTGGGTATACGGTTTATATACAGTGGATGTACAATTTTACAGTATCAGGAAATGTAAATGCAGAGAGATGGACATAGTGCAAATGCAGTATAGTTCAGTTATTTTGTGTACAGTTCCGAGATGGCTTGATGCGGTGTGCCACATCGAGTGCATAGTCCTTTAGTCTCTGGGCCGGATGTCCGGTTGGTTAGGGCCACAGCCCGGGGGAAGCAACGTTTCAGGTGAGGGAAGGTTTTGGTTATGAGTGACCTGCCTGCCAGAGGGGAATTTTTGGTGGAGGGGGTGACCGGGGTGGGAGGGGTTGGCTATGATCTTTCCTGTACACTTCCTTGTCCTGGAGTCATGCAGAACCTCGATGTAGGGCAGGTGCTGTCCAGCGATAACCCTCTGGTGGTGATGGAGGAGGTGAGGATGAACTCATCACTGACGCCTCTCTCGATGTAGGGCAGGTGCTGTCCAGCGATAACCCTCTGGTGGTGATGGAGGAGGTGAGGATGAACTCATCACTGACGCCTCCCTCGATGTAGGGCAGGTGCTAGCCAGCGATAACCCTCTGGTGGTGATGGAGGAGGTGAGGATGAACTCATCACTGACGCCTCCCTCGATGTAGGGCAGGTGCTAGCCAGCGATAACCCTCTCTGGTGGTGATGGAGGAGGTGAGGATGAACTCATCACTGACGCCTCCCTCGATGTAGGGCAGGTGCTAGCCAGCGATAACCCTCTGGTGGTGATGGAGGAGGTGAGGATGAACTCAACGATTGATGCATAAACCGGCAGATTTTGAGCTTTTTCAGCTGCCGCAAGTAATACATTCACTGGTGTACCTTCTTGCTGACTGCTGTGATGTTGTCCTCCCACTTAAGGTTTTGGGAAACGATGGTCCCCAGGAATGTGAATGATTCAGCCGTGCTGACAGCTGAGCCATCAATCTGGTGGTGGGAGGCGTTTTCTGAAGTCAACCACCATCTCTCCACAGTTTTGTCTGTGTTGAGTTACAGGTTATTGCGACTGCACCAGAACATCAGCTGGTCGACCTCTCCATTGTACTTGGACTCATTGCCGTCGGTGATGAGACCAACCAGAGTGGTGTCATCTGCAAACTTGAGTAGTTGCCGTAGAGTAGAGGTGAGAGCACGCATCCTTACGGCGCTCCAGTGCTGTGGGATAAGGAGTCCGAAAAGGTGTTTTCCCAGCTTCACGTGTTGAGTCCTGTTGGTCAGGAAGTCCGTGATCCACTGACATGGAGATGGATACATTCAGCTTGGAGGGTCTGTCTTGTTCTGGCATGATGGTATTGAACGCAGAGCTCAAGTTCACAAACAATATCCTTGTATTTCTTTGTGTTTTCCAGATATTTGAGGGTGTAGTCTAGGCCCACCGTGACAGCGTTGTCCACAGACCTGTTAGCTCTGTAGGAGACCTGGAGTGGGTCGAGGGAGGCGTCAGTGATGGTTTAGAGATGGGACAGTACCTGTTAGCTCTGAAGGTGACCTGCAGTGGGTCAAGGGTGGTGTCAGTGATGGTTTAGAGATGGGACAGTACCAGGCGCTCAAAGGTTTTCATGATGACCAAGGTGAGCTCTACAGGTCTGTAGTCATTCAGACAGGATACCAGGTATGTAGTCCTTCAGACAGGACACCAGGTCTTTAGTCCTTCAGACAGGACATCAGGTCTGTAGTCATTCAGACAGAACACCAGGTCTGTAGTCATTCAGACAGGACGCCAGGTCTGTAGTCGTTCAGACAGAACGCCAGGTCTGTAGTCTTTCAGACAGGACGCCAGGTCTGTAGTCATTCAGACAGAACACCAGGTCTGTAGTCATTCAGACAGAACGCCAGGTCTGTAGTCTTTTAGACAGAACGCCAGGTCTGTAGTCATTCAGACAGAACACCAGGTCTGTAGTCATTCAGACAGAACGCCAGGTCTGTAGTCTTTCAGACAGAACACCAGGTCTGTAGTCTTTCAGACAGAACACCAGGTCTGTAGTCATTCAGACAGGACACCAGGTCTGTAGTCATTCAGACAGAACGCCAGGTCTGTAGTCATTCAGACAGAACACCAGGTCTGTAGTCCTTCAGACAGGACACCAGGTCTGTAGTCATTCAGACAGGACACCAGGTCTGTAGTCATTCAGACAGGACGCCAGGTCTGTAGTCATTCAGACAGGACACCAGGTCTGTAGTCATTCAGACAGGACGGCAGGTCTGTAGTCATTCAGACAGGATGCCAGGTCTGTAGTCCTTCAGACAGGATGCCAGGTCTGTAGTCCTTCAGACAGAACACCAGGTCTTTAGTCCTTCAGACAGGACACCAGGTCTGTAGTCCTTCAGACAGAACACCAGGTCTGTAGTCCTTCAGACAGGACACCAGGTCTGTAGTCCTTCAGACAGGACGCCAGGTCTGTAGTCATTCAGACAGGACGCCAGGTCTGTAGTCATTCAGACAGGACGCCAGGTCTGTAGTCATTCAGACAGGACGCCAGGTCTGTAGTCATTCAGACAGGACGCCAGGTCTGTAGTCATTCAGACAGGACGCCAGGTCTGTAGTCATTCAGACAGGACGCCAGGTCTGTAGTCATTCAGACAGGACGGCAGGTCTGTAGTCATTCAGACAGGACGCCAGGTCTGTAGTCATTCAGACAGGACGCCAGGTCTGTTGTCCTTTAGACAGGATGCCTTTTGTTTTTTTGGGACTGGAACAGTGATGGAAGATTTGAAACAGGCAGGAACAGTGTATTGCTCTTGTGACTGGTTGTATATGTCAGTGATAACAGGGGAGAGCTGGTCAGCACAGTGCTTAAATATGGCTTGAGAGACCTTGTCTGGGTTTGCAGCCTTTCTGCTCCTCTGTTTCCTATAGAGTCTGTTGACCTCCTGACCAAGGATGGGGGAAGAGGGCATCCTGGGACAGGCTGGGGAGCTCCTAAGCAACTTTGCAGTATATATTTTGGGGTGTTACTTCTTACATTATTAGCCCAGAACAATTTTTGTGTTATTACGTACAGCCGGAAATAACTTCTATATTTTCACAAGCATTTTGCTACACCCTCAATAACAACTGCTCAATATGAGTATGTGACCAATAAAATGTGAGTTGTTGTCCCAGGGACCATGGCCTGACCTGGGATTTTTTTAAATATAAAATAAAATATACATATTTTACTATATTGTTGCAAAATGCAAACTTGCATGAATTTACATGACTGATATTCAGAGGACTTATCTTTATATCTGTGCCATCATAGTGTCTGTGACTGCATGGGCAGCGTCATTGAGTCTACAACCCATAGGAAGCCCCACCCCGCTGACTACTTTAAAATGGAGGAAGCATGGTGGAAGCCCTCATTGTTGCTAAAGCGGTGTTTTGGCAACAAGAGGCTTCTATCATTCTCTATAGATTGATAGGATTTGCAGCTTGCTATACAGGTTAAAGTTCTGCATTTACCTCATCAGGCCAAATGATGGCGCTATTGTCTTGCCTTGTTAAACTCATTCCACGGAGGTCTGAGTGTCTGCAGGTTTTTGCTCCTCCCTTGTACTTGATTGATAAATTAAGTTCACTAATTAGTAAGGAACTCCTCACACCTGGTTGTCTGTCTTAATTGAAATGAAAACTAAAAACCTGACGACACTAGGCACTCTATGGAATGAGTTTGACACTCCTGCTGTTAATCACATCCAATGGTAGCTTATCACCAGAGGTTGTTTACAAAGGCAAGTTGGTTTGATGTAATGCCTGCTCTGTCCCTCTCTGCCTATGGTGCATTTTTGCCTCTCTGGTGCAATTTGAAAGTCATTAAAACTTTCCAATAATATAACAGTCTCCGGGCAGCTTTGTGCATATATTTAATCTAAATGTAAATACAAGATCTCAAACTTCATAAACAGGAAGTTTGGCTGCTTTGTTGAATGAGTCAGCATTTATAGATCTAATGCAGCCGTTTCTATCTAAATATCAAATAATTTCTGGGTAACAATTAAGGACCTTACTGGGATTGTTTTAAATTAAAAATGGTAAAAAAGAAACAAAAATAGCTTCTTAGCAAAGAGAGTCAGAAGTTTACATACACTCAATTAGTATTTTGTAGCATTTCCTTTAAATTGTTTAACCTGGGTAAAACGTTTCGGGTAGCCTTCCACAAGCTTTCCACAATAAGTTGGGGGAATTTTGGGCCATTCCTCCTGACAGAGCTGGTAAAACTGAGTCAGGTTTGTGGGCCTCCTTGCTCACACACCCTTTTTCAGTTCTGCCCACAAATTTTCTATAGGATTGAGGTCAGGGTTTTGTGATGGCCACTCCAATACCTTGACTTTGTCGTCCTTAAGCTATTTTGCCACAACTTTGGAAGTATGCTTGGTGTCATTGTCCATTTGGAAGACCCATTTGCGACCAAGCTTTAACTTCCTGACTGATGTCTTGAGATGTTGCTTCAATATATCCACATCATTTTCCTCCCTCATGATGCCATCTATTTTGTGAAGTGCACCAGTCCCTCCTGCAGAAAGCACCCCCACAACATGATGCTGCCGCCCCCCTTTTCCTCCAAACATAACGATGGTCATTATTGCCAAACAGTTCTATTTTTGTTTCATCAGACCAGAGGACATTTCTCCAAAAAGTGCGATCTTTGTCCCCATGTGCAGTTGCAAACCGTAGTCTGGCTTTTTTATGGCGGTTTTGGAGCAGTGGCTTCTTCCTTGCTGAGCGGCCTTTCAGGTTTTGTCGATATAGGACTCATTTTACTGTGGATATAGATACTTTTGTACCTGTTTCCTCCAGCATCTTCACATGGTCCTTTGCTGTTGTTCTGGGATTGAATTGCACTTTTCGCACTAAAGTACGTTAATCTCTAGGAGACAGAAAGCGTCTCCTTCCTGAGCGGTATGACGGCTGCGTGGTCCCATGGTGTTTATACTTGCGTACTATTGTTTGTACAGATGAACATGGTACCTCCAGACGTTTGGAAATTGCTCCCAAGGATGAACCAGACTTGTGGAGGTCTTGGCTGATTTCTTTTGATTTTCCCATGATGTCAAGCGAAGAGGCACTGATTTTGAAGGTAGGCCTTGAAATACATCCACAGGTACACCTCCAATTGACTGAAATGATGTCAATTAGTCTATCAGAAGCTTCTAAAGCCATGACATAATTTTTTTAAAGGCACTGTCAACTTAGTGTATTTTGTTTAAAGGCACAGTCAACTTAGTGTATTTAAACTTCTGACCCACTGGAATTGTGATACATTGAATTATAAGGGAAATAATCTGTCTGTAAACAATTGTTAGAAATATGACTTGTGTCATGCACAAAGTAGCGTCCTAACAGACTTGCCAAAACTATAGTTTGTTAACCATGAATTTGGCGAGTGTTTGAAAAACAAGTTTTAATGACTCCAACCTAAGTGTATGTAAACGTCCGACTTCAACTGTATGTGTATATATATAACACTGGAAAATCACGGTTTTGATTGCACTGTTTTTTTAACAAAGTTGTAACTAACCATGTGTAGCATATTTTCTATTATAATATCCTAAAAAAATTGCTAGGCTAGACTCTCCAGGTGCCACCACTCCATCCATTGCACTGTCATTAATTGTCCACCAGAATAATCACCCTATTCATTAATTTAATGATTCATTTGATGAAGAATTGCACAACAAAAAATGTACCCGGTCAAGAGAGATACAGTGCCGCAAAACAACATGTCAATAGTGTAACGATAATGTCATTTGCTCTTAACCCACAGCTGTTGTTGATATTAAGAGAATCTAAGTATAATGGATATAGTTGAATCTATGTAGAGTAGCCTCTTCCTCTCAACTCATACAGGACATTGCACTAATTGATTCACTTCAGTTTCCTTTTGCACACTTATACAAAGACATGTATAAGTGTCTGTCTGTCTGTCTGTTTCCCAATTGGTCAAAACTGGTTGAGTCAACATTGTTTCCACATCATTTCAAACAAATAAATCAATATGATGAAGTTGAATCAACATGGAAAACTGATTGGATTTGCACAAAGTAATCAACGTGAGGTAATTTCATCTCTTTTCTCCTCAACTTTCAACCTAAATCCCATGACATGTTTTGTTGATTTCACATTGAATTCACGTTGAACTGACATCTCTGCCCAGTGGGCGGTCTGTCTGTATGAGTCAGCCAATCAATAGAATAGTCTGATAGAATTTGGCAATATAACCAAATTATTGATGTTGTTTTGTAAAAAATGATTCTAAATATTTCTCAAGGTCATGTTGACTTCTGTATTGTATGTTATCACATATTTCTACTCTAACTCTTTGAAGTTCATTAAAAAAAACAAGTAACATTTTCTTGAAAATATGCCTTCAGAGCATACAAAGTATTCTATAGCCAGAGAGAGAGGGAGAGAGAGAGGGAGAGAAGGGATAGGGAGAGGGATATGGAGAGCGATAGGGAGAGAGAGGGAGCATGAGAGAGGGTGAAAAGGAGAGATGCAGAGGGATATGGAGAGCGATAGGGAGAGAGAGGGAGCATGAGAAAGGGTGAAAAGGAGAGATGCAGAGGGATATGGAGAGTGATAGGGAGAGAGAGGGAGCATGAGAGAGGGTGAAAAGGAGAGATGCAGAGGGATATGGAGAGTGATAGGGAGAGAGAGGGAGCATGAGAGAGGGTGAAAAGGAGAGATGCAGAGGGATATGGAGAGCGATAGGGAGAGAGAGGGAGCATGAGAGAGGGTGAAAAGGAGAGATGCAGAGGGATATGGAGAGCGATAGGGAGAGAGAGGGAGCATGAGAGAGGGTGAAAAGGAGAGATGCAGAGGGATATGGAGAGCGATAGGGAGAGAGAGGGAGCATGAGAGAGGGTGAAAAGGAGAGATGCAGAGGGATATGGAGAGCGATAGGGAGAGAGAGGGAGCATGAGAGAGAGAAGAAGAGATGCAGAGGGATATGGAGAGCAATAGGGAGAGAGAGGGAGCATGAGAGAGGGTGAAAAGGAGAGATGCAGAGGGATATGGAGAGCGATAGGGAGAGAGAGGGAGCATGAGAGAGGGTGAAAAGGAGAGATGCAGAGGGATATGGAGAGCGATAGGGAGAGAGAGGGAGCATGAGAGAGGGTGAAAAGGAGAGATGCAGAGGGATATGGAGAGTGATAGGGAGAGAGAGGGAGCATGAGAGAGGGTGAAAAGGAGAGATGCAGAGGGATTTGGAGAGCGATAGGGAGAGAGAGGGAGCATGAGAGAGGGTGAAAAGGAGAGATGCAGAGGGATATGGAGAGCGATAGGGAGAGAGAGGGAGCATGAGAGAGGGTGAAAAGGAGAGATGCAGAGGGATATGGAGAGCGATAGGGAGAGAGAGGGAGGATGAGAGAGGGTGAAAAGGAGAGATGCCACCAGCTGTGTGCCCTCATAAGAACCAACTGCATAATCGCCTCACACAACCATGTCATTGTGAGACTCTCCTGTCCATTTATTCACCTCATTCTCTCTCTCTCTCTCTCTCCACCCCCTCCATCTCTCTCCTCCTCCCTCCCATCTCTCTCTCCACCCCCCTCTCTCTCTCTCTCTCTATCTTTAAAAAAAAATAAAAAATTCACCTTTATTTAAACAGGTAGGCTAGTTGAGAACAAGTTCTCATTTGCAACTGCGACCTGGCCAAGATAAAGCATAGCAGTGTGAACAGACAACAGCACAGAGTTACACATGGAGTAAACAATAAACAAGTCAATAACATGGTAGAAAAAAGAGAATCTATATACAATGTGTGCAAAAGGCATGAGGAGGTAGGCAATAAATCGAATAATTACAATTTAGCAGATTAACACTGGAGTGATAAATCATCAGATGATCATGTGCAAGTAGAGATACTGGTGTGCAAAAGAGCAGAAAAGTAAATAAATAAAAGCAGTATGGGGGGGTGAGGTAGGTAAATTGGGTGGGCTATATACCGATGGACTATGTACAGCTGCAGCGATCGGTTAGCTGCTCGGATAGCAGATGTTTTAAGTTGTTGAGGGAGATAAAAGTCTCCAACTTCAGAGATTTTTGCAATTCGTTCCAGTCGCAGGCAGCAGAGAACTGGAAGGAAAGGCGTCCAAATGAGGTTTTGGCTTTAGGGATGATCAGTGAGATACACCTGCTGGAGCGCGTGCTACGGGTGGGTGTAGCCATCGTGACCAGTGAACTGAGATAAGGCGGCACTTTACCTTGCATAGCCTTGTAGATGACCTGGAGCCAGTGGGTCTGACGACGAACATGTAGCGAGGGCCAGCCGACTAGGGCATACAGATCGCAGTGGTGGGTCGTATAAGGTGCTTTAGTAACAAAACGGATGGCACTGTGATAAACTGCATCCAGTTTGCTGAGTAGAGTATTGGAAGCTATTTTGTAGATGACATCGCCGAAGTCGAGGATCGGTAGGATAGTCAGTTTTACTAGGGTAAGTTTGGCGGCGTGAGTGAAGGAGGCTTTGTTGCGAAATAGAAAGCCGACTCTAGATTTGATTTTGGATTGGAGATGTTTGATATGAGTCTGGAAGGAGAGTTTGCAGTCTAGCCAGACACCTAGGTACTTATAGATGTCCACATATTCTAGGTCGGAACCGTCCAGGGTGGTGATGCTAGTCGGGCGTGCGGGTGCAGGCAGCAAACGGTTGAAAAGCATGCATTTTGGTTTTACTAGCGTTTAAGAGCAGTTGGAGGCCACGGAAGGAGTGTTGTATGGCATTGAAGCTCGTTTGGAGGTTAGATAGCACAGTGTCCAAGGAAGGGCCAGAAGTATACAGAATGGTGTCGTCTGCGTAGAGGTGGATCAGGGAATCGCTCGCAGCAAGAGCAACATCATTGATATATACAGAGAAAAGAGTCGGCCCGAGAATTGAACCCTGTGGTACCCCCATAGAGACTGCCAGAGGACCGGACAACATGCCCTCCGATTTGACACACTGAACTCTGTCTGCAAAGTAGTTGGTGAACCAGGCAAGGCAGTCATTAGAAAAACCGAGGCTACTGAGTCTGCCGATAAGAATATGGTGATTGACAGAGTCGAAAGCCTTGGCCAGGTCGATGAAGACGGCTGCACAGTAATGTCTTTTATCGATGGCGGTTATGATATCGTTTAGTACCTTGAGCGTGGCTGAGGTGCACCCAAGACCGGCTCGGAAACCGGATTGCACAGCGGAGAAGGTACGGTGGGATTCGAGATGGTCAGTGATCTGTTTGTTGACTTGGCTTTCGAAGACCTTAGATAGGCAGGGCAGGATGGATATAGGTCTGTAACAGTTTGGGTCCAGGGTGTTTCCCCCTTTGAAGAGGGGGATGACCGCGGCAGCTTGCCAATCCTTGGGGATCTCAGATGATACGAAGGAGAGGTTGAACAGGCTGGTAATAGGGGTTGCGACAATGGCGGCGGACAGTTTCAGAAATAGGGGGTCCAGATTGTCAAGCCCAGCTGATTTGTATGGGTCCAGGTTTTCCAGCTCTTTCAGAACATCTGCTATCTGGATATGGGTAAAGGAGAAGCTGGGGAGGCTTGGGCGAGTAGCAGCAGGGGGGGGGGGGGCGGGGCTGTTGGCCAAGGTTGGAGTCGCCAGGAGGAAGGCATGGCCAGCCATTGAGAAATGCTTGTTGAAGTTTTCGATTATCACAGATTTATCGGTGGTGACCGTGTTACCTAGCCTCAGTGCAATGGGCAGCTGGGAGGAGGTGCTCTTGTTCTCCATGGACTTTACAGTATCCCAGAACTTTTTGGAGTTAGAGCTACAGGATGCAAATTTCTGCTTGAAAAAGCTGGCCTTTGCTTTCCTGACTGACTGCGTGTATTGGTTCCTGACTTCCCTGAACAGTTGCATATCGCGGGGGCTCTTCGATGCTATTGCAGTTCGCCACAGGATGTTTTTGTGCTGGTCGAGGGCAGTCAGGTCTGGAGTGAACCAAGGGCTATATCTGTTCTTAGTTCTGCATTTTTTGAACGGAGCATGCTTGTCTAATATGGTGAGGAAGTAACTTTTAAAGAATGACCAGGCATCCTCAACTGACGGGACGAGGTCAATATCCTTCCAGGGTACCCGGGCCAGGTCGATTAGAAAGGCCTGCTCGCAGAAGTGTTTTAGGGAGCATTTGACAGTGATGAGGGGTGGTCGTTTGACCGCGGACCCGAAGCGGATACAGGCAATGAGGCAGTGATCGCTGAGATCTTGATTGAAGACAGCAGAGGTGTATTTGGAGGGCAAGTTGGTCAGGATAATGTCTATTAGGGTGCCCATGTTTACGGATTTAGGGTTGTACCTGGTGGGTTCCTTGATGATTTGTGTGAGATTGAGGGCATCAAGCTTAGATTGTAGGACTGCCGGTGGTGTTAAGCATATCCCAGTTTAGGTCACCTAACAGAACAAACTCTGAAGATAGATGGGCAGCGATCAATTCACAGATGGTGTCCAGGGCACAGCTGGGAGCTGAGGGGGGTCGGTAGCAGGCGGCAACAGTGAGAGACTTATTTCTGGAGAGATTAATTTTTTTAATTAGAAGTTCGTACTGTTTGGGCATAGACCTGGAAAGTATGACAGAACTTTGCAGGCTATCTCTGCAGTAGATTGCAACTCCTCCCCCTTTGGCAGTTCTATCTTGACGGAAAGTTTTATAGTTGGGTATGGAAATCTCAGAATTTTTGGTGGCCTTCCTAAGCCAGGATTCAGACACGGCACATCAGGGTGTGCAGAGTGTGCTAAAGAGGTGAGTAAGACAAACTTAGGGAGGAGGCTTCTGATGTTGACATGCATGAGGCCAAGGCTTTTTCGATCACAGAAGTCAACAAATGAGGGTGCCTGGGGACATGCAGGGCCTGGGTTTACCTCCACATCACCCGAGGAACAGAGGAGTAGTAGGATGAGGGTGTGGCTAAAGGCTATCAAAACTGGTCGCCTAGAGCGTTGGGGACAAGGAATAAAAGGAGCAGATTTATGGGTGTGGTAGAATAGATTCTGGGCATAATGTGCAGACAGGGGTATGGTGGGGCACGGGTACAGCGGAGGCAAGCCCAGGCACTGGGTGATGATAAGAGAGGTTGTATCTCTGGACATGCTGGTCTCAATGGGTGAGGTCACCGCATGTGTGGGAGGTGGGACAAAGGAGGTATCAGAGGTACAGAGAGTGGAACTACGGGGTCCATTGCAAACCAAAACAATGATAACTAGCCTGAACAACAGTATACAAGGCATATTGATATTTGAGAGAGACATACAGTAAGGCATAAAGTGATTGCAGGTCTTGATTGGGAGAGCTAGCTAAAACAACAGGTGAGATAACAGCAGCTAGTCAGCTAACACAGCAACAGCAGGTAAAAATGGCGACGACTAGGCAGAGAGGGTCGGATTAACTACACACAGAGCCTGAGTTAAAACACAGAGCCGACAGATAAAACACAAATAAACAGAATGGAGTACCGTGAATTAATGGACAGTCCGGCAGGCATCAGCTATGTAGCCAAGTGATCATAGTGTCCAGGGGGCAGCCGTAGATGGAGCAGGGAAGCCGCCACTAAGCTAGCACGCAGCGTTTAAAGTTAGTAGCCCGGGGGGTGGTCTGCTCAGACGGAGGGGGTCTGCTCAGACTGAGGCCGGTTGAGGGCACAGCGGATGGGGTATTCGTCTGCAGACCAAACGTGGTCGTGTCGACAGAGAATCCAAGCCGGATGGCGATGGCGAAAGAGAGGTTGTGATTGTAGAATTGTGTTTGCTAACTGGTGCTAGCTTCGTGGCAGTGGCGCTAGCTGCGCTAGCTGCACTAGCTGTGAGGATCAGAAGTAGTGGCTCAGGGATTACGGCAGGAATCCGGCGTTGTTGTCGAGAGACAGTCCGATGCTGGTAAATTGGTGAGTAATATCCAGGCTATTAACAGGGCTGGTGTCTGTGCAGAAGGTAAAAGCTGCTAGCAGCGGCTAAAAATGGCTAAATAGCTTGTAGCTGATTAGCTGGTTAGCTACTGGGGGTTCTTGAATGTGTTCCAAAGTTAAAAAATAATAGCGATTCCATATCACATTGGGTGAGGTAGGTTACCGGAAGGTATAATCGAATTAAAAATCGAAAAGAGATAGAATTAAAAAAAATATATATATACAAGAAATACGAAAAATACAAACGTACACGAGAGGACTAAACAAACACGTCTACACTGCTACGCCATCTTGGAACCATGTGTAGTACACATCTCAAGTGCCATAGTATACCTTCCTCTGTAAACACCTAATCTTTCATCATTTCATAATTCCAAATGAGCGTTAGAGCTGTTTCTGTTTAGGATACTTTTGTTTTATTTTTGGTTCACCACCTGCTGCGAGGAGCTGTGCCGGTGTGATAGGAGCGTCTCGTTCCGGGGGTGATGCTAATTTATTGGGGGTGAATTGGGAAGTGATTTTTGGAAGAGAAGGAGAGATTATGAGATTGTTGGCGGAGGTTTCAGGGAAAGGAGGCTTGAGGATTACAATGGGGAGAAGTCCATTTTAACCAGGATGCTTGGGGAATACGATGGGGAGGGAAAAGTCCATTTTAACCAGGAGGCTTGGGGAATACAATGGGGAGGGAAAAGTCAATTTTAACCAGGTGGCTTGAGGAATACTATGGGGAGGGAGAATTCCATTTTAACCAGGAGGCTTGGGGAATACGATGGGGAGGGAGGAGTCCATTTTACCCAGGAGGCTTGAGGAATACGATGGGGAGGGAGAAGTCAGTCTTAACTAGGAGGCTTGAGGAATACGATGGGGAGGGAGAAGTCCATTTTAACCAGGAGGCTTGGGGAATACGATGGGGAGGGAAAAGTCCATTTTACCCAAGATGCTTGAGGAATACGATGGGGTGGAAAAAAATCTATTTTAACCAGGACGCTTGGGGAATACGATGGGGAGGGAGAAGTCAGTCTTAACTAGGAGGCTTGGGGAATACGATGGGGTGGGAGAAGTCCGTTTTAACCAGGAGGCTTGAGGATTACGATGAGGAGGGAGAAGTCCATTTTAACCAGGTGGCTTGGGGAATACGATGGGGAGGGAGAAGTCAGTCTTATCTAGGAGGACTCCCGTCTCCCTGAGGTCCTACACCGACCCTGTTTCTGGATGATAAGGAAATACTCACTTTCTGTGGAACACAAAACATGTATCTTTCAAAGTCTAGCTGTCAATGAGGGGAAAAATAGTTTGAAGTGTGTTTTTCTTGAGGAAGATTTGAAACGTTTTATCAGCTTGTCTGTGTGCTTTGGCTATGACATGGACTACAAATATGATAGGTCCATCAAAGATTGAGACGCCCAACAATTGGTTCCTCATTCTAAAACTGCCAGCACAGAGTTTCCTGGCTTGTACACATTCATGATGGTGATTGTCCCTGTCCCTCCTCTCCTGCACTGCGACAAGAGACATAAACGTCAGTTCAGTGACCAAACAAAGAGATTAGTCTTTTCCTCCATTACATTACTAATTGTGGTGTGTTGTTTTCACCTCTGGATATAATCTTTAAAACCCCTCAAACCCCTAGGGGTCAAAATTGACCCCTGTTGTCTCTTTACATTTGTGGGAATTGGCCTATATGGATAGGGCTAAATTGAAAGGTTTCTAACAGAAGAAATATGAAATGCATGACCATGGTTGCAATTGAAAGGGAACAGTTTAGAGATTAGGAGAAAATCATTAGACCAAAGTTGAGGACCCAACAGTTCACCTGACAAGACTGAATCCAAACATTACACCGTTGATTTGATGTGCATTTTACATTTATTGTACTTTGACACATTTGATGATAACGGAAAGCTGAAAATACTATGGATACATTCAGTAACATGATACAACTATTCCTAGAAAATGTGGGGCAGGTGAAACATACAGTGGCTTGTGAAAGTATTCACCACCTCTGCATTTTTCCTATTTTGTTGCCTTACAACTTGTAATTAAAATGTTTTTGGGGGGTTTGTATCGTTTGATTTACACAACATGCCTACCACTTTGAAGATACAAAATATTTGTATAGTTAAACAAACAAGAAATAAGACAAAAAAACAGAAAGCTTGATCGTGCATAACTATTCCCCCCCCCTCCCCCCTCCCTTTTGTAGCAATTACACCTTTTGCAGCAATTACAGCTGCAAGTCTCTTGGGGTATGTCTCTATAAGCTTGGCACATCTAGCCACTGGGATTTTTCCCCATTCTTCAAGGCAAAACTGCTCCAGCTCCTTCAAGTTGGATGGGTTCCGCTGGTGTACAGCAATATTTAAGTCATACCACAGATTCTCAATTGGATTGAGGTCTGGGCTTTGACTAGGCCATTCCAAGACATTTAAATGTTTCTCCTTAAAACACTTGAGTGTTGCTTTAGCAGTATGCTTAGGGTCATTGTCCTGCTGGAAGGTGAACCTCCGTCCCAATGTCAAATCTCTGGAAGACTGAAACAGGTTTCCCTCAAGAATTTCCCTGTATTTAGCGCCATCCATCATTCCCTCAATTCTGACCGGTTTCCCAGTCCCTGCCGATGAAAAACATCTCCACAGCATGATGCTGCCACCACCATGTTTCACTGTGGGGATGGTGTTCTCGGGGTGATGAGAGATGTTGGGTTTGCACCAGAAACAGAGTTTTCCTTGATGGCTAAAAAGCTACATTTGAGTCTCATCTGACCAGAGTACCTTCTTCCATATGTTTGGGGAGTCTCCCACATGCCTTTTGGCAAACACCAAACATGTTTATTTATTTTTTTCTTTTAGCAATGGGTTTTTTCTGGACACTCTTCCATGAAGCTCAGCTCTGTGGAGTGTACGGCTTAAAGTGGACAGATACTCCAATCTCCGCTGTGGAGCTTTGCAGCTCCTTCAGGGTGATCTTTGGTCTCTTTGTTGCCTCTCTGATTAATGCCCTCCTTGCCTGGTCTGTGAGTTTTGGTGGGCAGCCCTCTCTTGGCAGGTTTGTTGTGGTGCCATATTCTTTCTATTTTTTAATAATGGATTTATTGGTGCTCCGTGGGATGTTCAAAGTTTCTGATATTTTGCTATAAGCCAACCCTGATCTGTACGTCTCCAGGACTTTGTCCCTGACCTGTTTGGAGAGCTCCTTGGTCTTCATGGTGCTGCTTACTTGGTGGTGCCCCTTGCTTTGTGGTGTTGCAGACTCTGGGGACTTTCAGAACAGATGTATATATACTGAGATCATGTGACAGATCATGTGACACTTAGATTGCACACAGGTGGACTTTATTTAACTAATTATGTGACTTCTGAAGGTAATTGGTTGCACCAGATCTTATTTAGGGGCTTCATAGCAAAGGGGGTGAATACACATGTACTCACCACTTTTCCGTTTTTATATTTGTATTTAATATTGTATTTTTCCCATTTCACTTCACCAATTTTGACTATTTTGTGTATGTTCATTACTTGAAATCCAAATAAATCCATTTAAATTACAGGTTGTAATGCAACAAAATAGGGAACATGCCAAGGGGGATGAATACTTTTGCAAGTTACTGTTAGACAAAAAAAAATGATGAGGGTTTGAGTGAGAGGACTAACTGGTGTCCTCAAGTGGCCATACACCTCTAAATTAATTTCAATGCACTTTTATGACTCAAAGAAGAGTCTTTTTTGAGCCCTCCTAGCTGTGCGGTTGAGGAACTAGAACAAGTAGTGTTAGGCTTTGACCATGCAATTCAGGGAAACAGATCATAGTTGTGGTGCGCATTGCAAGGAGTCAATGCGCACCACGCATTAAGGTGTGGATTGGCATTCGGTAGTCATATAATTAGATACCGTGTTTAGAGGAAGTCCCCTCACCGGTTATATCCAGCTGTAAATTAGTTGAAGAGAGAAAGGTTACTCCGAACCCACTGGACACTGTGGTCCTCCAGGAGCAGCACTGCTCACCCTCTGCCCCAGCCTGATATCTCAAACAGGGCTGTGTTTGAAGTGCTCGGATGGGCGCCTGCATTCTGCTCTCACAGCCGCAGCATTGGGTGGCAGCCCCCATGTGGAACACGTATTCATGTGCGTGTTCTGCTGGGCATTTACTTCACAATAGACAAACATAAAGTCATTCTGTTCAGAACAACCCAGGGTATGTCATCTTGTAACGGCGCATCAAACATAGTGATCAAAACGTTGACACTGTGTATGACATGGGTTTTATGATATGGACATGTGAAGTGCACATTTGGACGGGTGTTTGGCTTGCTTGTATGACATCAAGGCGGTATATATTACCTAATCCTCATCTTCTCATCTTTCAAAATACATTGAGTCCTCTTAATATATAGCATTTCCTTCACTCATACAACATGAAGTTCAGAACGGCTGACAGAATTTATAGCATGTTACTGTACAGCCACTGCATTCCAATTTAGGTGCTTATCAGTGTCCAAATCTGCCATTTTCAACCCGTATACGGGTACAAGTGTAAAGGGCTATCATCATGAAAGAACCAGCCCTCCTCCTCGAGAAGAAATCATATGAATTCACATCTCTCTGAATGACCTTTGACACAGTTAGGAACATGGAATACTAATTCACTCCGGGACTGGTGAACCGCTAACAGGTCAACGTGCTCGGCTCCACCTGAATATACAATCCTAGTGAGCAACGTAAAATTCAGCCCTTTCAACAACTGGAAGACACACCTCACTGGTCACAGATGTCCACTCAACGTCTAGCTTTGCTTTGCATTTAGTTGTGTTGTCAACTAATGTGAATTCAAAGTGAAATCAACAAAAATGTCACCATGACATCGGATTTAGGTTAAAAGTTGGGTGAAATGAAGACGGAATTCCCTTACATTGATGACTTTTTTCAAATCCAATCAGTTTTCCACGTTGATTCAACGTCATCATATATCATTTTGGGGTTTAAATTACATAGAAATAATGTCGATTTATTTTTGCTTCTGAGATATAATAGGAACTGGGGACTGTGTCCAAGATGTCCAACTGTTGTTTTCAAGGTAATCTACTCATGTTTGCATATGCCGATTCATGGACCTCAGATACAATTATTTATAAGGTTGAACAATTCAATAGATGTTTTGTGCACAAAGGTGATGACTAAAGTGTCTTATTAGGAATTTTCAAATCTGACTTTATGACTCTATGTGGCCAAGTATGGAAATTCTCCTTCTAGGCCGGGCGTCAGTTAAACTGCAGTACAGAAGCAATACTGTAGGAGCAGTCTAAATCGTGCTTCTAGAACGGAAACCCTGGCCCCTTGGCTTTTGCCCAGTGGGATAGCGCTGGTGACACCCTGATGTCCCCTTCCTGTCAGTGGATGTAACCACCTGTGACTCTGGGCCGTCGGCAAGACACTCAGCATGCCCCCTCTGCACATTAAAGAGGTAGAAAAGAAAACACAGCTTCCCAAATGGTTCCATAGGGCTCTGGTCATAATTAGTGCACTAGGTAGGGAATAGGGGGATATTTGGACCGCTGACAGTGCGTTGTGATGCAAGATATTGGGCGGTAAAATATGCTAAAAGCCTGTTAGAAGCTGGCAACAATTCTTAAGCCTGTTAAAAGCTGGTGAAATTAGTTTTTCCAGCAGGTTAGCGTTTTTTTGTCATGAATCTTGTTATGGAGGCCTCTCTGCAGAGTGGTCTCTAGCTGGCACAGGCACAAAGTCATACAATCTGGGTTAACACTAATGTCTAACCCTAACCTTTAATGAAGACCAAAACGCAAATTTATGTTTTTATGAATTTTTACAAAATAGCCAATGTTGACTTTGCTGCTGGCCCATCTAGTGGAAATTGGTCTGATCTGCCCCCAGGAGAAGACTCAAATAAAAGCCAACCTGAGTTTTTGTAAAACATCTCCTACGACTATAATAACTACAGTTAAAGGACGTGTGGCTAATGTTTGACTCTGGCTCTGACTCAGAGCATTTCCAATTTCATCTGTGGAGAATAAAGCTGACTACACTGCCGCTGCTCAGGTTTACAGAAGGAGTACTGTATCAATGTACACGGCAGGCATCAGTAAGACCACTGGCTATGCATCTTATTAAACTTCTGAGGATGGAATTTAGTTGACCCTGTAAAATACATATTTACCTAATGTTGTAAACTGTGACTTAAATCCTTCAAAGGTCAAAGTGCTCACATATCCTTTGGAAGGGAAAGCAAGTGGTTCACCACAATATGCAGAGAACTATCATACACGTGCTGCCTGTCTTATCATACCGGTGTTATCATAAAGTACAGTATCTCCATCATCTGAGATCCTACTTTCATATAATTCTCTGAACACATCTGTTATAAGGATTCAAATAATACACACTGCACAAAACAGGAGGCACAAAGCACAAAGGGGATTTGAATTATTCACCTCAATAAGAAGCTGGATGTTTACTTCTGTGGTGAGGAGGCTACTATTATTGCTCAGTGGTGACGGCATGTCATAGTGAAGAGAATCTCATACGGTCTGTTTTCTCTCCAATCTTATAATTTAATCAACCGTGAGGTGAGGGATTGTTGGGAGACAGAGAGGACGAGAGCGATGCACAACCTCTTATCGTATCAGCTCTGACAGCCCACTCCTGTTCAATCACACTAAATGGGAAAGAGCAGGGGGAGCAGCCATCCGATTTGACATTGAAGATAATAGATCACAGACACTAGATAGGTATTTGAGGATGCAGCTCCTACTGCATATCAGCTCTCTTTGGCTAACGCTCCCCTGTCTCCTGTAGGTGCCACTTGTGCCCCTATTTCATCATACGTGTTCCTATAACTCATCATAAATGTTCCTCTATCTCATCATACCTTTTCCTGAAACTCATCATATATGTTCCTCTGTCTATCTCAACATACGTGTTCCTCTGTCCAACTCATCATACCTGTTCCTCTATCTCATCATACATGTTCCTCTATCTATCTCATCATATCTGTTTCTCTATCTATCTCATCATACCTGTTTCTCTATCTATCTCATCATACCTGTTTCTCTATCTATCTGATCAAACCTGTTCCTCTATCTATCTCATCATACCTGTTTCTCTATCTATCTCATCATACCTGTTTCTCTATCTATCTCATCATACCTGTTTCTCTATCTATCTCATCATACCTGTTTCTCTATCTATCTCATCATACATGTTTCTCTATCTATCTCATCATACCTGTTTCTCTATCTCATCATATAATTTAATGTCAGGAATTGTGAAAAACTGAGTTTAAATGTATTTGGCTAAGGTGAATGTAAACTTCCGACTGTACCTGTACCTCTGTCTATCTCATCATACCTGTTCCTCTCTCATCATACCTGTTGCTCTATCTCATCATACCTGGTCTTCTATCTCATCATACCTGTTCCTTTATCTTATCATACCTGTTCCTTTGTCCAACTCATCATACATGTTCCCCTATCCAACTCATCATACCTGTTCCTCTATCCAACTCATCATACCTGTTCCCCTATCCAACTCATCATACCTGTTCCCCTATCCAACTCATTATACGTGTTCCTCTATCCAACTCATCATACCTGTTCCCCTATCCAACTCATCATACCTGTTCCCCTATCCAACTCATCATACCTGTTCCCCTATCCAACTCATCATACCTGTTCCCCTATCCAACTCATCATACCTGTTCCCCTATCCAACTCATCATACCTGTTCCCCTATCCAACTCATCATACCTGTTCCCCTATCCAACTCATTATACGTGTTCCTCTATCCAACTCATCATACCTGTTCCCCTATCCAACTCATCATACCTGTTCCCCTATCCAACTCATCATACCTGTTCCCCTATCCAACTCATCATACCTGTTCCCCTATCCAACTCATTATACATGTTCCTCTATCCAACTCATTATACGTGTTCCTCTATCCAACTCATCATACCTGTTCCCCTATCCAACTCATTATACGTGTTTCCCTATCCAACTCATCATACCTGTTCCCCTATCCAACTCATCATACCTGTTCCCCTATCCAACTCATCATACCTGTTCCCCTATCCAACTCATCATACCTGTTCCCCTATCCAACTCATCATACATGTTCCTCTATCCAACTCATCATACCTGTTCCCCTATCTATCTAATTTTTTATTTCACCTTTATTTAACCAGGTAGGCCAGTTGAGAACAAGTTCTCATTTACAACTGCGACCTGGCCAAGATAAAGCAAAGTAGTGTGACACAAACAACACAGAGTTACACATGGGATAAACAAACGTACAGGTAATAACACAATATAAAAATCTATATGTAGTAAGATTAGGGAGGTAAGGCAATAAATAGACCATTGTGGCATAATAATAACAATTTAGCAATTAAACACGGGAGTGATAGATGTGCAGAAAATGAATGCGCAAGTAGACATACTGGGGTGCAAAGAAGAAAATAAAACAATACGGAGATGAGGTAGTTGGGTGGGTTATTTACAGATGGGCTGTGTACAGGTGCAGTGATCGGTAAGCTGCTCTGACAGCTGATGCTTAAAGTTAGTGAGGGCGATATAAGACTCCAGCTTCAGTGATTTTTGCAGTCGTTCCAGTCATTGGCAGCAGAAAACTGGAAGCAAAGGCGGCCAAATGAGGAGTTGGGTTTGGGGATGACCAGTGAAATATACCTGCTGGAGCGTGTGCTACGGGTGGGTGCTGTTATGGTGACCAGTGAGCTGAAATAAGGCGGGGCTTTACCTAGCAAAGACTTATAGATGACCTGGCACCAGTGGGTTTGGCGATGAATATGAAGCGTTGGCCAGCCAACAAGAGCATACAGGTCGCAGTGGTGGGTAGTATATGGGGCTTTGGTGACAAAACGGATGGCACTGTGATAGACTACATCCAATTTGCTGAGTAGAGTTGGAGGCTATTTTGTAAATGACATCGCCGAAGTCAAGGACAGGTAGGATAGTCAGTTTTACGAGGGTATGTTTGGCAGCTTTGTTGCAAAATAGGAAGCTATTCTAGATTTAATTTTGGATTGGAGATGCTTAATGTGAGTCTGGAAGGAGAGTTTACAGTCTAACCAGACACCTGGGTATTTGTAGTTGTCCACATATTCTAAGTCAGAACCATCCAAAGTAGTGATGCTAGACGGGCGGGCTTGTAGCGAACTGTTGAAGAGCATGTATTTAGTTTTACTTGCATTTAAGAGCAGTTGGAGGCCATGGAAGGAGTGTTGTATGGCATTGAAGCTCTTCTGGAGGTTTGTTAACACAGTGTCCAAAGAAGGGCCAAACAGAATGGTGTCGTCTGCGTAGAGATGGATCAGAGAATCACCAGCAGCAAGAGCATCATCATTGATGTATACAGAGATGTATACCTGTTCGTCTATCTCATCATATCTGTTCCTCTATCTAACTCATCATACCTGTTCCTCTATCTAACTCGTCATATCTGTTCCTCTATCTATCTCATCATATCTGTTCCTCTATCTATCTCATCATACATGTTCCTCTAACTATCATACCTGTTCCTCTATCTAACTCGTCATACCTGTTCCTCTATCTAACTCATCATACCTGTTCCTCTATCTAACTCGTCATACATGTTCCCCTATCTGTCTCATCATACCTGTTCCTCTAACTATCATACCTGTTCCTCTATCTAACTCATCATACCTCGTCGCCAAACCCACTGGCTCCAGGTCATCTACAAAACCCTGCTAGGTAAAGTCCCCCCTTATCTCAGCTCGCTGGTCACCATAGCAGCACCTACCTGTAGCACGCGCTCCAGCAGGTATATCTCTCTGGTCACCCCCAAAACCAATTCTTACTTTGGCCGCCTCTCCTTCCAGTTCTCTGCTGCCAATGACTGGAACGAACTACAAAAATCTCTGAAACTGGAAACACTTATCTCCCTCACTAGCTTTAAGCACCAGCTTTCAGAGCAGCTCATAGATTACTGCACCTGTACATAGCCCATCTATAATTTAGCCCAAACAACTACCTCTTTACCTACTGTATTTATTTATTTTGCTCCTTTGCACCACATTATTTCTATCTCTACTTTGCACCTTCTTCCACTGCAAACCAACCATTCCAGTGTTTTGTTTTTTTACTTGCTATATTGTATTTACTTCGCCACCATGGCCTTTTTTTATATTTTTATTTATATATATATTTTATTTGCCTTCACCTCCCTTATCTCACCTCACTTGCTCACATTGTATATAGACTTATTTTTCACTGTATTATTGACTGTATGTTTGTTTTACTCCATGTGCAACTATGTGTTGTTGTATGTGTCGAACTGCTTTGCTTTATCTTGGCCAGGTCGCAATTGTAAATGAGAACGTGTTCTCAATTTGCCTACCTGGTTAAATAAAGGTTAAATAAAATAAATAAAATAAATAAAATACCTGTTCCTCTATCGATCATACCTGTTCCTCTATCTAACTTGTCATACCTGTTCCTCTATCTGTCTCATCATACCTGTTCCTCTAACTATCCTACCTGTTCCTCTAACTATCATACCTGTTCCTCTATCTAACTCGTCATACCTGTTCCTCTATCTAACTCATCCTACCTGTTCCTCTATCGATCATACCTGTTCCTCTATCTAACTTGTCATACCTGTTCCTCTAACTATCATACCTGTTCCTCTATCTCATCATACCTGTTCCTCTATCTATCTCATCATACCTGTCAGTCTGTCTCTACATACGTATAGTCTTAGCAGGGGAGGTGATGATAACTATACTCAGACACAAGGTTCACGGAGAGGAGAGTCTCGGGGGTATCAACATGTTTGCTACAGCAGGAAAATAGTCATGCAGTAACAGGAAATGGAAATGATTATGTGGATTATAATGAATATACATTTTTGTAGGGGTTGATACATTTTTTGTTAGGGCAAATTAAGTCTGAAATGACAAAATTTAGAAGCCTTTTTAAAACTGAAATATATTACAAGTTTACATTTCCTGCTGTGCAGGAACATATTCTCAGCAACAGAAATGAGGATCCTTCATCTGTAGGAGAGGAAAGGATAGACGTGTCCTTCCACTCCAGGGACTGAGTTTGTCTGCGTCAGTCATGGTTGAATATGGATTACAGGAGGGGACTAAGCACTCACCCCTGATGCTTCGGTTCATGCATGAGTGTGCATAAGTTATTCATGATTCATCTCTCAGTGCATAGTGTAAAGCAGTGTTCTAGATCAACACTCTTTCTCTGAGACGCTTTCTGAATACGGGTCCAGGATGATTTTGGCCTGGGCAGAGGATACAATAGAATACAATCCCTCAGCTCCTTTCTCCGTTAATGAATAGCTACCCTGTGCTCAACACTACCTGTGTAGCCTGTTCTCATCAGGAAGTTCGAGACCACTCGTTGCTTTTCCATCTGTGACATAACAGACACATCATGAAACAAGGTCTGTGTACCAAATGACACCCTTTTCCCTTCATCAGTCCCTCCAGGATTCCAACTAGTGATTCTGCGATCGCAGCACTTTTAGAAAATCAACAATTCACCTGCTAATTATGCGGGGGGTTGCAAATTTGACCAATCACCGCACTACTTCCACATAAAACGGTAAGATAATCCCAATGTTAGAGCATAAAACGGACCTATCACAGCAGTACAAAAAGAAGGCTCGCATTTTCAACTAATCACCACACATTTACCGCATAATATGGTTAAAATCAAACCACACGTCAACAAGGATTTTCCCTTGTCAGTGCATTTCTGCGATAAATTTGACAAAATTATTGCACATTGCCATGAAAAATGTCAGAATTGCAGAAGAAATATCGGCCATTTTCAACCACAAATAATTATCACCCAAAATCCTAGAGACACTTCTTTATAGTGCACTACTGTTGATCAGGGCTCAAAAGGACTCCCGTCAAAAGTAGTGCATTATAAAAGGGAATAGTGTCCCATTTGGGATGCAACCCAGGAGGTTGATGTTGTCTCTCCTGTCTTCCAATAGAGGAGCAGATGGTTTTCATTCTGCCTCCTGCAGCTACACTTTGGGGGCCTCCGTAAGTGGCTGTTGTTGTTAGAGTTGGAGATGAATATGGCCCTTTAAAGATTGATTGTCATGATAGTCTTACCTTATGTCAGCATGGTTGTTTTTCTGTTTCCAAGAACCAGCTAATTGACCTCCTGATTAGTTCTCTAGATGGCAGGCGTTTCCATTTGCGTCAGCATGGCTTTGTGACCATTTTATTTTCAATACATGTCCAATGGGTTGAAAACATGCTTGAATGGCATGTAAATGACATTGTGTGTTTATGTGTGTAATATGTTCCATGTAAAAGGGGATGAGAGAGGATGCTTGAATATGAATAGGGTCCTTTTTTGGTGGTGTGACGAGAGGGAATTGTGATTGCTATAGTAGGCATAGTGGAGGGCCTCTCTAATCACACACATATGTTGGCCATATGTCGACCGTTTAAGGAGAAAAACACATGGTAATTGTATGTAATGTCTCCCATTCTACACTACACTAGTTTCATACAGTAGAATATGAAGTGGTATTATAAACGCAATTGTCGCAATTGTATTGTCAGTATGCCAAGTGCACTCTTGACTGAAATGTAATGGTTATGTTTACATCTCAACAATCTATGTTTACATCTCAACAATCCATGTTTACATCTCAACAATCCATGTTTACATCTCAACAATCTATGTTTACATCTCAACAATCTATGTTTACATCTCAACAATCTATGTTTACATCTCAACAATCTATGTTTACATCTCAACAATCCATGTTTACATCTCAACAATCTATGTTTACATCTCAACAATCCATGTTTACATCTCAACAATCTATGTTTACATCTCAACAATCCATGTTTACATCTCAACAATCCATGTTTACATCTCAACAATCTATGTTTACATCTCAACAATCTATGTTTACATCTCAGTAATCTATGTTTACATCTCAACAATCTATTTTTCTATAATCTATCTATCTATGTTTACATCTCAACAATCTATATTTACATCTCAACAATCCATGTTTACATCTTAGCAATCTATGTTTACATCTCAACAATCCATGTTTACATCTTAGCAATCTATGTTCACATCTCAACAATCTATTTTTCTATAATCTATCTATCTATGTTTACATCTCAACAACCTATGTTTACATCTCAACAATCTATGTTTATATCTCAGCAATCTATTTTTACATTTTAACAATCTATGTTCACATCTCAGAAATCTATGTTTACATCTCAACAATCTATTTTTCTATAATCTATATATCTATATTTACATCTCAATAATCCATGTTTACATCTCAGCAATATATGTTTACATCTCAACAATCCATGTTTACATCTCAACAGTCTATGTTTACATCTCAACAATCTATGTTCACATCTCAACAATCTATGTTCAATCTCAGCAATCTATGTTTACATCTCAACAATCTATTTTTCTATAATCTATCTATCTATCTTTACATCTCATCAATCTATGTTCACATCTCAACAATTTATGTTCACATCTCAACAATCTATTTTTCTATAATCTATCTATCTATCTTTACATCTCAACAATCTATGTTCAATCTCAGCAATCTATGTTTACATCTCAACAATCTATTTTTCTATAATCTATCTATCTATCTTTACATCTCAACAATCTATGTTCACATCTCAGCAATCTATGTTTACATCGCAACAATTTATGTTCACATCAAATCAAATCAAATCAAATGTATTTATATAGCCCTTCGTACATCAGCTGATATCTCAAAGTGCTGTACAGAAACCCAGCCTAAAACCCCAAACAGCAAGCAATGCAGGTGTAGAAGCACGGTGGCTAGGAAAAACTCCCTAGAAAGGCCAAAACGTAGGAAGAAACCTAGAGAGGAACCAGGCTATGAGGTGTGGCCAGTCCTCTTCTGGCTGTGCCGGGTGGAGATTATAACAGAACATGGCCAAGATGTTCAAATGTTCATAAATGACCAGCATGGTCAAATAATAATAATCACAGTAGTTGTCGAGGGTGCAGCAAGTCAGCACCTCAGAAGTAAATGTCAGTTGGATTTTCATAGCCGATCATTAAGAGTATCTCGACCGCTCCTGCGGTCTCTAGAGAGTTGAAAACAGCAGGTCTGGGACAGGTAGCACGTCCGGTGAACAGGTCAGGGTTCCATAGCCGCAGGCAGAACAGTTAAAACTGGAGCAGCAGCATGGCCAGGTGGACTAGGGACAGCAAGGAGTCATCATGCCAGGTAGTCCTGAGGCATGGTCCTAGGGCTCAGGTCCTCCGAGAGAGAGAAAGAAAGAGAGAAAGAGAGAATTAGAGAGAGCATAATTAAATTCACACAGGACACCGGATAAGACAGGAGAAGAACTCCAGATATAACAAACAGACCCTAGCACCCCGACACATCAACTACTGCAGCAAAAATACTGGAGGATGAGAAAGGAGGGGTCAGGAGAGCATTGTGGCCCCATCCGATGATACCCCCGGACAGGGCCAAACAGGAAGGATATAACCCCACCCACTTTGCCAAAGCACAGCCCCCATACCACTAGAGGGATATCTTCAACCACCAACTTACCATCCTGAGACAAGGCCGAGTATAGCCCACAAAGATCTCCGCCACGGCACAACCCAAGGGGGGGCGCCAACCGAGACAGGAAGATCACGTCAGTGACTCAACCCACTCAAGTGATGCACCCCTCCTAGGGACGGCATGAAAGAGCACCAGTAAGCCAGTGACTCAGCCTCTGTAATAGGGTTAGAGGCAGAGAATCCCAGTGGAGAGAGGGGAACCGGCCAGGCAGAGACAGCAAGGGCGGTTCGTTGCTCCAGCAATCTATGTTTACATCTCAACAATCTATGTTTACATCTCAGCAATCTATGTTGACATCTCAACAATCTATGTTGACATCTCAGCAATCTATGTTGACATCTCAACAATCTATGTTGACATCTCAGCAATCTATGTTGACATCTCAACAACCTATGTTTACATCTCAACAATCTATGTTTACATCTCAACAATCTATGTTTACATCTCAACAATCTATGTTTACATCTCAACAATCTATGTTTACACCTCAACAATCTATGTTTATAACTCAGCAATCTATGTTTACATCTCAACAATCTATGTTTACATCTCAACAATCTATGTTTACATCTCAACAATCTGTCTTGTTTGTTTCTGCTGGTCCTGAAAGACCCATGGGAATGCTTTCGAAGAGGTCCTATGTAAAAGTACCTTCTCAATTAATTTCAATTGCATGTTTTCAAGATAAGAAATAATTTATTTTGCACAGTGTAGACAGCTTCCTGGGTGTGACTATCCTGTGAAAATGAGGATCCTGACTTATAAATCAAACATAGAACCCAACGGCTTTCATAGAAAATGTATTACACAGTCACCCAGAAATGTGCCAACAAACTGACAATTTAGTTACATTTGAAAATATTTTCATCAAAGATGTCTTCAGCTTACTCTACTATCTGACATTACACACACTGCACTTCTATCAGTCAAAATATCTCTCCACAATATATATCCACAATGTCTCTTCACAACACAGTGCCTTCAGAAAGTATTCACACCCCTTGACTTTTTACAAATTTTGTTGTTACAGCCTTAATTTAAAATGGATTACATTGAGATTGTATGTCACTGGCCAACACACAATATCCTATAATGTCAAAGTGGAATTATGCTTTTTAAAATGTTACAAATTAATAGAAAATGAAAAGCTGAAATGTTTTGAGGTAATAACTATACAACCCCGTTGTCATGGCAAGCCTAAATAAATATTTGGAATATTTGAGACATAAACTGAACAAGTTCCACAGACGTGACTAACAGAAATGGAATAATGTGTCCTAGAGCAAAGGGGGGGGGGTCAAAGGTAACAGTCAGCATCTGGTGTGGCCACCAGTTGCATTATATACTGCAGCGCATCTCCTCCTCATGGACTGCACCAGATTTGCTAGATATTGCTGTGAGATGTTACCCCACTCTTCCACCAAGGCACCTGCAAGTTCCCGGACATTTCTGAGGGGAATGGCCCTAGCCCTCACCCTCCGATCCAACAGGTCCCAGACGTGCTCAATGGGATTGAGAACCGGGCTCTTCGGTGGCCATGGCAGAACACTGACATTCCTGTTTTGTGGGAAATCACGCACAGAACAGTATGGCTGGTGGCATTGTCATGCTGGAGGGTCATGTCAGGATGATCCTGCAGGAAGGGTGCCACATGTGGGAGGAGGATGTCTTTCCTGTAACGCACAGCGTTGAGAGCCTGCAATGACAACAAGCTCAGTCCAATGATGCTGTGACACACCGCCCCAGACCATGAAGACCCTCCACCTCCAAATTGATCCCGCTCCAAAGTACAGGCCTCAGTGTAACGCTCATTCCTTTGACGATAAACCCGAATCCGACCATCACCCCTGGTGAGACAAACCCGCGACTCATCAGTGTAGAGCACTTTTTGCCAGTCCTGTCTGGTCCAGCGATTTGTGCCCATAGGCGACGTTGTTGCCGGTGATGTCTGGAGAGGAGATGCCTTACAACAGGCCTACAAGCCCTCAGTCCAGCCTCTTTCAGCCTATTGCGGACAGTCTGAGCACTGATGGAGGGATTGTGCGTTCCTGGTGTAACTCGGGCAGTTGTTGTTGCCATCCTGTACCTGTCAGTCTGCAGTCCTCATGCCTCCTTGCAGCATGTCTAAGGCACGTTCACGCAGATGACCAGGGACCCTGGGCATCTTTCTTTTGGTGTTTTTCAGAGTCAGTAGAAAGGCCTCTTTAGTGTCTTAAGTTTCCAGAACTGTGACCTTAATTGCCTACCGTCTGTAAGCTGTTAGTGTCTTAACGACTGTTCCACAGGTGCATGTTCGTTAATTACTTATGGTTCATTGAACAAGCATGGGAAACAGTGTTTAAACCCTTTACAATGAAGATCTGTGAAGTTATTTATATTTTTACGAATTATCTTTGAAAGACAGGGTCCTGAAAAAAGGATGTTTGTTTTTTTACTGAGTTTAGAATTATCTGTAAGGTCCCTCAGTCAAGCAGTGCATTTCAATCACAGATTCAACCAGAAAGACCAGGGAGGTTTTCCAATGCCTCACAAAGAAAGGTACTTATTGGGAGATGGGTAAAAAAGCAGACATTGAATATCCCTTTGAGCATGGTGAAGTTATTAATTACACTTTGGATGGCATATCAATACACTCAGTAACTATAAAGATACAGGGGCTTTCTTAACTCAGTTGCTGAAGAGGAAGGAAACCGCTCAGGTGTTTGACCAGTTACACAGTTTAATTAATGGCTGTAATAGGAGAAAACTGAAGAAGGATCAACAACATTGTAGTTACTCCACAATACTAACCAAACTGACAAAGTGAAAAGAAGGAAGCCTGTACGGAATAAAAATATTCCAAAATTTGCAATCTGTTTGCAACAAGGCGCTGAAGTAATGCTGCAAAAAAAATGTGGCAAAGCAATTCACTTTTTCTCCTGAATACAAAATGTCACGCTCAGGGAAAATGCAATACAATACATTACTGAGTACCACTCTCCATATTTACAAGCATAGTGGTGGTTGCATCATGTTATGCTTGTAATCGTTAAGGACTAAGGAGTTTTTCAGGATAAAAAAAGAAACAGAATGGAGCTAAGCACAGGCAAAATCCTAGAGGAAAATCTGGTTCAGTCTGCTTTCCACCAGGCACTGGGAGATGAATTCACCTTTCAGCAGGACAATAACTTAGAACACAAGGCCAAATCTACACTGGAGTTGCTTACCAAGAAGACAGTGAATGTTCCTGAGTGGCCGAGTTACAGTTTTGACTTTAATCTACTTGAAAATCTATGGCACGACCTGAAAATGGTTGTCTAGCAATGATCAACAACCAATTTGACAGAGCTTGAAGAATTTTGGAAAGAATAATGGGAAAATGTTGCACTATCCAGGTGTGGAAAGCTCTTAGATACTTACTCAGAAAGACTCACAGGTCTAATCTTTGCCAAAGGCGCTTCTACAAAGTATTGTTAATCAAAACGCAGAACCTTCCAGAGACATTTCTGTCCAGCAATTGAATAGCTGTCTACGTCTTCAGATAAACCTGTCAGAATTCCCTGAGCCATAAGGCTTTTACTAGAAAATAGAACAATAGAACAATGTTCAGTAACTCTGATGTGCTCCCAACAGTGATCTGTTTGCTGGTGAGAGTGAGATGCAGAAGTTTGTGTTGTCTCACCTTAGTCTTCGGTTGTCTGTATATGTGAATGCTGTTTCTAAAGCTGCCAATGACTTCAAAAATGTTTTTAACATCGACCAGGCAGGTCCAGACAGACACAGAGACCAGACGGACACAGATACCAGACAGACACAGGGACCAGACAGACCCTTGAATCCAGACACCTCACCTTACAGTATCATCAACGACTGACCAGGACACTTCTGATGTTTGTTGATTCAAGTGGTCTTAGGATGGACCTAATGAACGCTAGTACAAGTGTTACTCTAGTACCAGTACAGTAAATTTGGCAAACTCCATGAACCTACTGAAGACTGGAAGATGGTTAGGGTCCAGATGAGATCTATAGGCCACCTAGGCTACATGTTTCATGTTACATGCTTGTCTCGCTGGTGTTGGGTTCGACATTTTGAACATTGAGATATTAAATAAATGATAGATAGATTCAAAGGAGAAAGTTAAGGGTTCTCTGTAGAAGGACAGATAGCTGTGGAATGTGTTGGAATGTGTTGGGGGACGGGAGCAGAGCACCGTGTTAATACAGGAAAGACAGATGGACATCTGTGGATTAGGTGAAGGAGGGGTTGAGGTCAGGATGTAAAGACAGGTCACCTGAAGGGAGTAATACGGGTTTGGGATCTTGTTACTCTTTTCCTGTTAAACCATAAGAAGGATTGGAGAGAAGGAGGAGTGTCTTAAGTGGGATATAAATATCTGGATGGGACAAATGTTGGGTTGTCTGATTACAGCTGTACAGAACCTTTGGGAAGAATTCAACTTGGTTCAATCTTCTCTAGTGTCTGTGGGTTATTTACTCTGAAAAATAAGAACCTAACACTGGTTTCAAATGTTTTCATGGGTGGCCATTCCTTGGTGGACAATCTAAAAGTTTCTGTTGTCACATTTTGATATTTCTCTTCAAGACTGTGCTGTCAATCAGAGTTGGGTGATTAAGAAGATGACCGGAAACCCCAGCATATCTTTGAGCTAAAAATATGTGTTGTTTTTTCTTCACTCAGTCACTCACTGTCTATACGTGAGTAACAGTTTTCCTTCCATCCCTCTCCTCGCCCCTACCTGGACTCGAACCAGAGATCCTCTGCACACATCAACAACTGACACCCTCGATGCACCGCTGCCCATGGCTCCACAAAAGCCAAGGCCCTTGCAGAGCAAGGGAAACAACTACTTCAAGGTCTCAGAGCAAATGACGTCATTGATTGAAACGCTATTAGCGCGTACCCCGCTAGCTAGCTAGCCATTTCACACCGGTTACATGTGTTTCTGTAAAATAGCACTTTATGACTGTTAGCCTTCTTTGTATGTGAAGAGAAAATGTACAGAATATCAGCATCCCTTCTTCACAGTTATACATTTCTCAAGATGCTCCTTTGTCAAAGTATGCATCGAAAATCTTGTTACTCTCTACCATACCTTATGTTCTCTCCATTCAATTATCCATCAAATAAATCTCCTTCCCTCTGGAGTTACTTGAAGTTAGGCTATTTGTTGTGAAGTGTTTGTTTGAGGTCAAGGGCATCTAGGTGGGAAGACATCTTAGAAGACGAAGAGAAATAGTTTATAATGGGCTGCCATCATAGAACTCTTAGCAGCTTTCAGGAGCAACGGAGCAAAGCACACTGGCTGCTGATTGGCTAAGCTGAAAGGACCACAGGCTATAGCGGGTTGTATGTACTTTATGTATAAATACTCTTACAACAATAAAGCATCAAGCCCACACATCATTGGTAAATACAACAATACACGCACACAAACACACTCCCTCACACTTAAATAAACTTTCTTATCATCTTGTCAGAAGTTGGCAGGAGTTTCTTCATGTGCTTTTTGAGCCATGTCCATCTGGAGACTGCAGACAGACATGTTTGAGGGTCAGCTGGGTCTTACAAATGGTGATCAATGATATGAATAATTAAGATATGAATTGCTTTAGTGAGGGCTTCCCTCCAATTTTAATTTAGGCACATCAAATCGGGGAAGCGCTGTGTCGTCTTTTTGAAGTTTCACAGTTTAAACCAACACTAATTTAACACAGTGCCCGTCGCCTAATTAGACTGACCATGTGGGAGGGAAGGAAAAAACAGAATAAGGACAGCATCTTTTCAACTGGTGTTTGGCTAAGAAGGAAAATAATAGGGAGGAGATCACATTGACACAGAGTTGAGAAGTCAAAGATGATTTTACAGAGGGGACTTACAGAGAGGATTTACAGAGATGATTTTACAGAGGGGACTTACAGAGAGGACTTACAGAGATGATTTTACAGAGGGGACTTACAGAGAGGACTTACAGAGATGATTTTACAGAGGGGACTTACAGAGAGGATTTTACAGAGGGGACTTACAGAGAGGATTTACAGAGATGATTTTACAGAGGGGACTTACAGAGAGGACTTACAGAGATGATTTTACAGAGAGGACTTACAGAGAGGATTTACAGAGATGATTTTACAGAGGGGACTTACAGAGATGATTTACAGAGATGATTTTACAGAGGGGACTTACAGAGAGGACTTACAGAGATGATTTTACAGAGGGGACTTACAGAGAGGATTTACAGAGATGATTTTACAGAGAGGACTTACAGAGAGGATTTTACAGAGAGGACTTACAGAGAGGATTTACAGAGATGATTTTACAGAGAGGACTTACAGAGAGGATTTACAGAGATGATTTTACAGAGGGGACTTACAGAGAGGATTTACAGAGATGATTTTACAGAGGGGACTTACAGAGAGGATTTACAGAGATGATTTTACAGAGGGGACATACAGAGAGGACTTACAGAGATGATTTACAGAGATGACTTACAGAGAGGATTTACAGAGATGATTTTACAGAGAGGACTTACAGAGAGGACTTACAGAGATGATTTTACAGAGAGGACTTACAGAGAGGATTTTCAGAGATGATTTTACAGAGGGGACATACAGAGAGGATTTACAGAGATGATTTTGCAGAGGGGACTTACAGAGATGATTTTACAGAGGGGACCTACAGAGATGATTTTACAGAGGGGACTTACAGAGAGGATTTACAGAGATGATTTTACAGAGGGGACTTACAGAGAGGATTTACAGAGATGATTTTTACAGAGGGGACTTACAGAGAGGACTTACAGAGATGATTTTACAGAGGGGACTTACAGAGAGGACTTACAGAGATGATTTTACAGAGGGGACTTACAGAGATGATTTTACAGAGGGGATTTACAGAGATGATTTTACAGAGGGGATTTACAGAGATTCTTTTACAGAGGGGATTTACAGAGATTCTTTTACAGAGGGGATTTACAGAGATTCTTTTACAGAGGGAATTTAACACATCATCCGGTTGAAATGGATCATAAGGACCATCAAAGGTATGTTTTCACAGTGGCTTTATATACACAGTAAGGTTTCTCCGGTGCTGTAATGACATTTGTTGGTTGCTTTTCCTTCACTTTGCTGTCCAACTCATCCCAAACCATCTCAATTGGGTTGAGGCCAGGTTATCTGATGCAGCACTCCATCACTCTCCTTCTTGTTCACATAGTCCTTACACAGCCTGGAGGTGTGTTTTGGGTCATTGTCCTGTTGAAAAACAAATAATAGTCTCACCAAGCGCAAACCAGAGGGGATAGCGTATCGTTGCAGAATGCTGTGGTAGCCATGCTGGTTAAGTGTGCCTTAACTTCTAAATAAATCACAGACAGTGTCACCAGCAAATTACCCCCACACCATCACACATCCTCCTCCATGCTTCACGGTGGGAACCACACATGCCGAGATAATCCGTTCACCTGCACTGTGTCTCACAAAGACAAAACGGTTGGAACCAAAAATCTCAAATTTGGACATATCAGACCACAGGACAGATTTCCACCGGTCTAATGTCCATTGCTCGTGTTTCTTGGCCGAAGCAAGTCTCTTCTTGTTATTGGTGTCTTTTAGTAGTGGTTTCTTTGCAGCAATTCAACCTGATTCACGCAGTCTCCTCTGAACAGTTGTCTGTTACTTGAACTCTGTGAAGCATTTATTTGGGCTGCACTCTGAGGTGCAGTTAACTCTAATGAACGTATCCTCTGCAGCAGAGGTAACTCTCGGTCTTCCTTTCCTGTGGCGGTCCACATGAGAGCCAGTTTCATCATAGTGCTTGATGGTTTTTGCGACTACACTTGAAGAAACTTTCAAAGTTCTTGATATTTTCCTCATTGACTGACCTTCATGTCTTAAAGTAATTATGGACTGTTGTTTCGCTTTGCTTATTTGCTTATTTGAGCTGTTCTTGCCATAATATGGACTTGGTCTTTTACCAAATAGGGCTATCTTCTGTATACCACCCCAACCTTGTCACAACACAACTGATTGGCTCAAACGCAAATGAACTTTTAACATATGTGTTATTTCATAGTTTTGATGTCTTCACTATTATTCCACAATGTAGAAAATAGTACAAATAAAGAAAAACCCTAGAATGAGAAGGTGTGTTCCATACTTTTGACCGGTAATGTACATACATACATACATACATACATACATACATACATACATACATACATACATACATACATACATACATACATACATACCTACAGTGAACCACATGTACATGAGAAGTTAATAAACCTTAATAAACAGAACCCAACTTGAGGAATAACACAACACATTAATACATACATTGGCTGCAGTGCTGCAACACTGCACTCTTAGAAACTATCTAGAACCTAAAAGTGTTCTTTGGCTGTCCCCATAGGAGAACCCTTTGAAGAAACCTTTTTGGTTCCGGGTAGAACTCTTTTGAGTTCCATGTACAACCCTTTCCACAGAGGGTTCTACATGGAACCCAAAAGGGTACTACCTGGTTCCCAAAAAGGTCTCTCTTTTGGGGACAGCCACAGAACCCTCATGGAACCATTTCTTCTAAGTGTTTGGGACGTGATACGTAACATCTGCATATTCATAACAATTGAGAATTGCTAGGCTGCTTAAAGTTATTTGTCGGAGAGTCGCTCTAACAAGCTTCAGACATCATACAGTCTCCCTACTAATGGGCCACTGCGGTATAGTGAGAACAGAATGATAGGAAAGTCGGTGTCTTAGCCCTGGCCACTCCACATGTCTCCAAGTGACTCCTTTGTGCCATGTGTGTCTCATACACAGCAGCAGACAGGAGAAGACAGGTTCCCAATTAAGCTCTTAATTGAGAGAGAGATGAGGGAGGAGGACGACTCCTACCTGCCTAAGAGTATATCCCCCATTTCCCTATCCCTCTCCTTATTTCTCATTCTTTCTCCTTCTTTCATCTCTCATCAGTGCAATCAGCCCCCACTTTCCAGGGAGTCAGATCCGTTGGATCCGAGCTCATCAAAACAGGCTTGACAGAGAGAGAGGTGAGCTCTCTATGTGTACTGTGTTGATGCTGGTGACAGAGAGAGATGTGAGCTCTCTGTGTTGATGCTGGTGACAGAGAGAGATGTGAGCTCTCTGTGTTTATGCTGGTGACAGAGAGAGAAGTGAGCTCTCTGTGTTGATGCTGGTGATAGAGAGAGTAATGAGCTCTCTGTGTTGATGCTGGTGATGGAGAGAGAAGTGAGGTATCTGTGTTGATGCTGGTACGGAGAGAGAAGTGAGCTCTCTGTGTTGATGCTGGTGACGGAGAGAGAGGTGAGCTCTGTGTTGATGCTGGTGACGGAGAGAGAGGTGAGCTTTCTTTGTTGATGCTGGTGTCAGAGAGAGAAGTGAGCTCTCTGTGTTGATACTGGTGACAGAGAGAAAAGTAAGCTCTCTGTGTTGATGCTGGTGATGGAGTTAGAGGTGAGCTCTCTGTGTTGATGTTGGTGACAGAGAGAGACGTGAGCTCTCTGTGTTGATGCTGGTGACGGAGAGAGAGATGAGCTCTCTGTGTTGATGCTGGTGACGGAGAGAGAGATGAGCTCTCTGTGTTGATGCTGGTGACGAAGAGAGAGGTGAGGTCTCTGTGTTGATGCTGGTGACAGAGAGAGAGGTGAGCTCTGTGTTGATGCTGGTGACAGAGAGAGAGGTGAGCTCTGTGTTGATGCTGGTGACAGAGAGAGAGGTGAGCTCTGTGTTGATGCTGGTGACGAAGAGAGAGGTGAGCTCTCTGTGTTGATGCTGGTGACAGAGAGAGAGGTGAGCTCTGTGTTGATGCTGGTGACAGAGAGAGAGGTGAGCTCTGTGTTGATGCTGGTGCTGCATGATGTTCAGCAGAATTTGATGACATTTTTTTTTTTTTTTTGATGTTGTGAAAATCATGTACATTGGGGCAAAAAAGTATTTAGTCAGCCACCAATTGTGCAAGTTCTCCCACTTAAAAAGATGAGAGACGCCTGCAATTTTCATCATAGGTATACTTCAACTATGACAGACAAAATGAGAAAGAAAAATCAAGAAAATCACATTGTAGGATTTTTACTGAATTTGTTTGCAAATTATGGTGGAAAATAAGTATTTGGTCACCGACAAACAAACAAGATTTCTGGCTCTCACAGACCTGTAACTTCTTGTTTAAGAGGCTCCTCTGTCCTCCACTCATTACCTGTATTAATGGCACCTGTTTGAACTTGTTATCAGTATAAAAGACACCTGTCCACAACCTCAAAGTCACACTCCAAACTCCACTATGGCCAAGACCAAAGAGCTGTCAAAGGACACCAGAAACAAATTGTAGTCCTGCACCAGGCTGGGAAGACTGAATCTGCAATAGGTAAGCAGCTTGGTTTGAAGAAATCAACTGTGGGAACAATTATTAGGAAATGGAAGACATACAAGACCACTGATAATCTCCCTCGATCTGGGGCTCCACGCAAGATCTCACCCCGTGGGGTCAAAATGATCACAAGAACAGTGAGCAAAAATCCCAGAACCACACGGGGGGACCTAGTGAATGACCTGCAGAGAGCTGGGACCAAAGTAACAAAGCCTACCATCAGTAACACACTACCCCGCCAGGGACTCAAATCCTGCAGTGCCAGACGTGTCCCCCTGCTTAAGCCAGTGCATGTCCAGGCCCGTCTGAAGTTTGCTAGAGAGCATTTGGATGATCCAGAAGAAGATTGGGAGAATGTCATATGGACAGATGAAACCAAAATGTAACTTTTTGGTAAAAACTCAACTCGTCGTGTTTGGAGGACAAAGAATGCTGAGTTGCATCCAAAGAACCCCATACCTACTGTGAAGCATGGGGGTGGAAACATCATGCTTTGGGGCTGTTTTTCTGCAAAGGGACCAGGACGACTGATCCGTGTAAAGGAAAGAATGAATGGGGCCATGTATCGTGAGATTTTGAGTGAAAACCTCCTTCCATCAGCAAGGGCATTGAATATGAAACGTGGCTGGGTCTTTCAGCATGACAATGATCCCAAACACACCGCCCGGGCAACGAAGGAGTGGCTTCGTAAGAAGCATTTCAAGGTCCTGGAGGGGCCTAGCCAGTCTCCAGATCTCAACCCCATAGAAAATCTTTGGAGGGAGTTGAAAGTCCGTGTTGCCCAGCAACAGCCCCAAAACATCACTGCTCTAGAGGAGATCTGCATGGAGGAATGGGCCAAAATACCAGCAACAGTGTGTGAAAGCCTTGTGAAGACTTACAGAAAACGTTTGACCTCTGTCATTGCCAACAAAGGGTATAAAACAAAGTATTGAGATAAACTTTTGTTATTGACCAAATACTTATTTTCCACCATAATTTGCAAATAAATTCATTAAGAATCCTACAATGTGATTTTCTGGATTTTTTTTTCTCATTTTGTCTGTCATAGTTGAAGTGTGCCTATGATGAAAATTACAGGCCTCTCTCATCTTTTTAAGTGGGAGAACTTGCACAATTGGTGGCTGACTAAATACTTTTTTGCCCCACTGTATATGTAAATTATATACATATTTTAAACACATATTTTGCTGCTCATCTTTTCCCATACTTTTGACAGCTTTTTGCCAAATGTTAGGTAGTATGGATTCTTTCTTGATCAAAGGGAACTTGTCTTAACAAGACCTCACTCTGCTTTTTGTCCCAATCAGACTTATTCACTATTCTCATTTTACCCCTGAACATTTAACAAACTGAACAACGTTTAAGCTTAGAGGTAAAAGGTGCTCTTTCAGATGTATTTTTCCATAAAGTCAGAGCTGTTTGGCTTTTTAGTCTTTCCGTTAATTCCATGCAATTAATTCCAACCGGAACCTGTAACTTTCTATAGAGGACTCCATCCATTGTCCCACTAATCACACCTCTTGGGGGCTGGGACATTACTATTTCACCACCACAACCCATGATGTTAGAGGTGCCACAGTGGTGCTGGATCAATGGGGTAGGGAGGGTTTGGCTAAATGCGCTGGCAGCCTGGCACAGAAATACAGGCCATTATAAGAGCAATTTGAATGGAGCATGGCTTGTTAATGGTCCTCTACTCTGGATCCAGTTCTCGCCCTCTACCCTATTCAACATCACCCCTACCTGATTATACCCAAGTGCATACACTTTAAATATATTTTTATCCAGCTGATCGCAGCCTATTTTTCAGGATTTGTGGACTAATTCACTGCATATATAAAAAATTACGAGACATTTGTGGATGTGGCATACCTAGCCTTACATAATAAACATATGATTTCACATGTGGAAAATCACATAATTTAACATGAAATTTCATATTTGAAATTCATGTTATCACGTTGCTTTACATGTTGTCACGTTATCACATTAACTTCACATAGGATCACGTGAACACATGAAGAACATTTTTGGAACACTTGACGTGTTCACGTGAAATTCACATGTTTTTTTCCCATAAGATTAATGTCAGTGTTAAATGAAAACTAGGATAAAATGTCCTTTCATTCATCTTTTTCCATTTTCTCACCTGTTATGTTTAACCTTTTGATTCTGTCAGGATGTATGGCCTCAACAGGCCTTTACCTAACTACCAGTATTGATCCTTTGGGGTTCTCCTGGCCCTCTGTTACATTGAGGGCCATATTTATTTGACTAAACTTCGACTAAAATGGCTTTACAAGAACTAGAATAGTTTTTGGTTGACTAAACGGAAGATACATGGGGATGTGCCCATGCATATATAGACTAACAAACATGACAGTAGAATTTAGGATCATATCTATATTTCAAATCAAATCAAATCAAATTTTATTAGTCACATACACATGGTTAGCAGATGTTAATGCGAGTGTAGCAAAATGCTTGTGCTTCTAGTTCCGACAATGCAGTAATAACCAACAAGTAATCTAACCTAACAATTCCACAACTACTACCTTATACACACACAAGTGTAAAGGGATAAAGAATATGTACATAAAGATATATGAATGAGTGGTGGTACAGAACGGCATAGGCAAGATGCAGTAGATGGTATAGAGTACGGTATATACATATGAGATGAGTACTGTAGGGTATGCAAACATAAAGTGGCATAGTTTAAAGTGGCTAGTGGTACATGTATTACATAAAGATGGCAAGATGCAGTAGATGATATAGAGTACAGTATATACATATGAGATGGGTAATGTAGGGTATGTAAACATTATATTAAGTGGCATTGTTTAAAGTGGCTAGTGGTACATTTTTACATAATTTCCATCAATTCCCATTTTTAAAGTGGCTGGAGTTGAGTCAGTATGTTGGCAGCGGCCGCTAAATGTTAGTGGTGGCTGTTTAACAGTCTGATGGCCTTGAGATAGAAGCTGTTTTTCAGTCTCTCGGTCCCTGCTTTGATGCACCTGTACTGACCTCGCCTTCTGGATGATAGCGGGGTGAACAGGCAGTGGCTTGGGTGGTTGTTGTCCTTGATGATCTTTATGGCCTTCCTGTGACATCGGGTGGTGTAGGTGTCCTGGAGGGCAGGTAGTTTGCCCCCGGTGATGCGTTCTGCAGACCTCACTACCCTCTGGAGAGCCTTACGGTTGTGGGCGGAGCAGTTGCCGTACCAGGCGGTGCTCTCGATTGTGCATCTGTAGAAGTTTGTGAGTGCTTTTGGTGACAAGCCGAATTTCTTCAGCCTCCTGAGGTTGAAGAGGCGCTGCTGCGCCTTCTTCACGACGCTGTCTGTGTGGGTGGACCAATTCAGTTTGTCCGTGATGTGTACACCGAGGAACTTAAAACGTTCCACCTTCTCCACTACTGACCCGTCGATGTGGATAGGGGGGTGCTCCCTCTGCTGTTTCCTGAAGTCCACAATCATCTCCTTTGTTTTGTTGACGTTGAGTGTGAGGTTATTTTCCTGACACCACACTCCGAGGGCCCTCACCTCCTCCCTGTAGGCTGTCTCGTCGTTGTTGGTAATCAAGCCTACCACTGTAGTGTCATCCGCAAACTTGATGATTGAGTTGGAGGCGTGCATGGCCACGCAGTCGTGGGTGAACAGGGAGTACAGGAGAGGGCTCAGAACGCACCCTTGTGGGGCCCCAGTGTTGAGGATCAGCGGGGTGGAGATGTTGTTACCTACCCTCACCACCTGGGGGCGGCCCATCAGGAAGTCCAGGACCCAGTTGCACAGGGCGGGGTCGAGACCCAGGGTCTCGAGCTTGATGACGAGTTTGGAGGGTACTATGGTGTTAAATGCTGAGCTGTAATCGATGAACAGCATTCTCACATGGGTATTCCTCTTGTCCAGATGGGTTAGGGCAGTGTGCAGTGTGGTTGCGATTGCGTCGTCTGTGGACCTATTGGGTCGGTAAGCAAATTGGAGTGGGTCTAGGGTGTCCGGTAGGGTGGAGGTGATATGGTCCTTGACTAGTCTCTCAAAGCACTTCATGATGACGGAAGTGAGTGCTACGGGGCGGTAGTCGTTTAGCTCAGTTACCTTAGCTTTCTTGGGAACAGGAACAATGGTGCCCCTCTTGAAGCATGTGGGAACAGCAGACTGGGATAAGGATTGATTGAATATGTCCGTAAACACACCAGCCAGCTGGTCTGCGCATGCTCTGAGGACGCGGCTGGGAATGCCGTCTGGGCCTGCAGCCTTGCGAGGGTTAACACGTTTAAATGTTTTACTCACCTCGGCTGCAGTGAAGGAGAGCCCGCAGGTTTTGGTAGGGGGCCGTGTCAGTGGCACTGTATTGTCCTCAAAGCGGGCAAAAAAGTTGTTTAGCCTGTCTGGGAGCAAGACATCCTGGTCCGCGACGGGGCTGGTTTTCTTTTTGTAATCCGTGATTGACTGTAGACCCTGCCACATACCTCTTGTGTCTGAGCTGTTGAATTGCGACTCGATTTTGTCTCTGTACTGGGACTTAGCCTGTTTGATTGCCTTGCGGAGAGAATAGCTACACTGTTTGTATTCGGTCATGCTTCCGGTCACCTTGCCCTGGTTAAAAGCAGTGGTTCGCGCTTTCAGTTTCACGCGAATGCTGCCGTCAATCCACGGTTTCTGGTTTGGGAATGTTTTAATCGTTGCTGTGGGTACGACATTGTCAATGCACTTCCTAATGAACTCGCTCACCGAATCAGCATATTCGTCAATATTGTTGTTGGACGCAATGCGGAACATATTCCAATCCGCGTGATCGAAGCAGTCTTGAAGCGTGGAATCAGATTGGTCGGACCAGCGTTGAACAAACCTGAGCGCTGGAGCTTGTTGTTTTAGTTTCTGTTTGTAGGCTGGAATCAACAAAATGGAGTCGTGGTCAGCTTTTCCGAAAGGGGGGCGGGGGAGGTCCTTATATGCGTCGCGGAAATTAGTATAACAATGATCTAGGGTTTTTCCAGCCCTGGTAGCACAATCGATGTGCTGATAGAATTTCGGTTTTGTTTTGAGTTTTGTTTTTAGATTAGCCTTGTTAAAATCCCCAGCTACGATGAATGCAGCCTCAGGGTGTGTGGTTTCCAGTTTACAAAGAGTCAGATAGAGTTCCTTCAGGGCCATCGATGTGTCTGCTTGGGGGGGAATATATACGGCTGTGATTATGATCGAAGAGAATTCCCTTGGTAGATAATGCGGTCGACATTTGATTGTGAGGAGTTCTAGATCAGGTGAACAGAATGACTTGAGTTCCTGTGTGTTGTTATGATGATCACACCACGTCTCGTTAATCATAAGGCATACCCCCCCGCCCCTCTTCTTACCAGAAAGATGTTTGTTTCTGTCGGCGCGATGCATGAAGAAACCAGCTGGCTGCACCGACTCCGTTAGCGTCTCTTGAGTTAGCCATGTTTCCGTGAAGCAGAGCACGTTGCAATCCCTGATGTCTCTCTGGAATGCTACCCGTGCTCGGATTTCATCAACCTTATTGTCAAGAGACTGGACATTGGCGAGTAGTATGCTAGGGAGTGGAGCGCGATGTGCCCGTCTCCGAAGCCTGACCAGGAGACCGCTACGTTTGCCCCTTTTACGGCGTCGCATAGGGTCCCCGGCTGGGATCAGATCCATTGTATTGGGTGGAAGGCAAAACACTGGATCCGTTTCGGTAAAGTCATATTCCTGGTTATAACGATGGTGAGTTGACGTTAATCGTATATTCAGTAGTTCCTCCCGACTGTATGTAATGAAACCTAAGATTACCTGGGGTACCGATGTAAGAAATAACACATAAAAAAACAAAATACTGCATATTTTCCAAGGAACGCGAAGCGAGGCAGCCATCTCGGTCGGCGCCATCTTCTGCATATAGGAATCAACCAGTGGAGGACAGTAGGAATGAGCAGTAGGAGGACGGGCTCATTGTAATGTCTGGAACGCAATCAATGGAATGGAGTCAAACATGTGGTTTCCATATGTTTGATTTTTATGATAGTGTTCCATTTATTCCATTCCAGCCATTACAATGAGTCTGCCTTCCTTTAGCTCCTTACATCAGCCTCCTCTGGACTCAACCATCACTAAAAGAGCATCCAAGAACTAGACTTGAATAGCCTAAACTGTAGAAATACAGTAACGGTTTGATTAGATTAGACCCTTGTCTGACAGAATGACAGTAAATGCAGACCTAAGGGAGAAGAGCTGTCTACAATGTGGACTGAATTACAGATGTAGGGTCTTAATTTGAGCCAGTTTGCTACAGTATAAAAACAATCCTGCAGCAACAGGAAATGTGAATTATGTGGATTAATTATGTGGATTATAATTTTAAAAAAATCTCGTAAGGGAAAATTAAGTCAGACATTCCAAAGTGGAAAGTACAAAATTCATAAGCCTTTTTAAACCTCAAATACACTACAAGTGTAAAATGTCCTATATTTCAGGAATGTTCTCCTGCCACAGGGTGATCAAATTAAGATCCTACATCTGTATCCTCCCTCTGTATGAGTGACAGTAACTCTAAAAGACAGAAAGAGTCGGGAACGGGGAGCAGTGAAATAACATTTATCACAAGTAAACAGATAAGCGAACAACAAATATCACTGAGACGTGACTGTAATATCATTTTAAGCCAACAAACAAGCCAGTCACTGATAGAAATGAGCTTTTTTAATGTATTTTTCTAGACTGGATAAACCTCAGCTTAAGGGGGCAATCACAATACTTTTGGCATTTAGACATCTGTCAGTCAGTCACATATCATTTTGGATTGAAAGAAAAAGTACTTTGCACAGACCAACACATGATGCCGTCCAGCTCCTATAGCCCTTAGAACTGACTGTAGACCTCCCCTGGAGGATGGATGTCTGAGTGTCAATGGCTGGGGAGAGTTTGGCAGAAAACATGGATCCTTGGCCCGAGATTGTTTATAGACAAAGCAATGCTTTTTTTTTGCAAGAAAATGTCAATCAATTGGCATGTATGTACAAAGATGAGACGTACAAAGATGAGACGTATCTTTTCTTATTTGTCAGTTTTTTATGTGGCATTTGTGTGTGTGTGTGTGTCTTTACATGTACCTGTGCCAATAATCTGTATGAATGTACATGTGGTCCCATGTCTAGGGACCAGTAGTCTTTGGTCTCTATCCCAAAGGCCTGTTGTTTTTCCCAGCTCAGTCACATTCAGAAAAACCTCCCGTCTCTCCCCATGTCTACAACGTCTCCTCATCATCATCTGCGGTCGTACTATTATTGAGGACAGGCATCGTCTCCTTCAGAGAGATGTCATCCACCTGCTTGGCACTGTCCTCCTCTGGTTCCTCAGGGATGGAGGGGTGGACGCTGTCTGGGTCTGAGTTACTGATGACGTAGCCAGGCAGGGTGGCGTGGGTGGACAGAGTCGGGGGTCCGTTGCTACGGTAGACACGGCTGGAGAAGAGGGTGGTTGATCGGATGGCGGGGCCGCCCCCAGCCATCTGAGACTGGCTGCTGGTGCTGTTGTTGAGCCCGGTGAGCACTGAGCCGTAGCGGTAACGGCCACACACCACCGGAACCTTCCAGTCCAACGCCAGGTTCCAACGAGTCCATGTATTTTTGATCTCTGTTTGGACCTTTGGAGGAGATGAGGAGAGGTGGAGAGGAGGTTGTTAGGGGAGGAAGAGGGTTGAGGTGGGGTAGTCGGGGGAAGAAGAGGGTTGAGGTAGAGTGGGGCGGTTGAGGGAGGAAGGTGGGGTGGTTGAGGGTTGAGGTGGGGTGGTTGGGGGAAGAAGAGGGTTGAGGTAGGGTGGGGAGGTTGAGGGAGGAAGAGGGTTGAGGTGGGGTGGTTGGTGGAGGAAGAGGGTTGAGGTGGGGTGGTTGGGGGAGGAAGAGGGTTGAGGTCAGGTGGTTGGGGGAGGATGATGGTGAGAAAGAGAGAAAAGAGGAAAAGGGTGAATCTTAGCCCTGGTTTTTCTTATGTCAAAATAACAGACATCTAAGCCTTGTAGGAGCCTATGGCCAACACACAGAACAGCATAACCTCTAGCTCATTCTGTATGTTTCCATGGATACCTTAGCAATCCAATACTGGAACGTTTTCAGGTGATTTTTGTGGCTTTCTGATGATGATTATTTGAAATATTCTGGATGACCTATTTCTTGTTTGTTACTGTTATTTTACCGGATAATGGACTTTCTATTTTAATGCTTTCCTGAAAACACTGTATTTCTACAAATACACCATGACAGCGCAATACACAAGGGGTGGAACAGTGGCAAAGGTAGCCACAGGACAAACAGAATAATATTAGTCTGAGGAGAGATTAAATAGCATTAATACAACAAAAATCATTCTAAACACACCTTTAGTTTAAAGTTAAACAGATGTATTTTTTCTTCATAATAAGCAGGAGTAATATTCTTAGATCAGAATGACAGCAGACTGTACTTCTATCCATGTCACTAAAGACTAACAGAAACAAAAGACAAATTTAACTAGAATGGCTTATCTTTTCTCCCCCAACACACCAAGAGGTAACATGTAGATATACACATTTACTTTCAAAGCATTCACACGAAACACACCATAGTAGCAATAAAAACAAAATATAAACTGAGGTACACTTGCGACATGTACTGAGAGTAATATTGCTTGTACTGGCAACCACACAGAAGAGTTATTGCAGCATATATATCAATGGGTTTGTTTTTTTGCATAGGCTAGTCAGTTACAGTACATTACAGAGGCGCATGGAGCAGAAAAGAGGGGAACAACTAAGGGTGAAAGGAGGCCTTTGGTGTAGTGAGCAAGGTAAATGAAACTGACAACTGATGGCACTGGTGCTAATGGTAGATTCTGAAAGATGCCAAATACTGATGCCCATTAAAAAGAATGTTTTTCTATTCATATTCGTTACAGACTCTCAACCTGAAGTGTCTTGTGCTGAAGGAAAGACCATCTATTCTGTATACTGAGAAGATACTGGACTGACTGCTGTTACAACGGGAAAAAATGTAGAGGGGGCAGATACGCGTGTGAACAACAGGCACAACCTTTATTCAAAGTTGCCAGATTGACACATGTGTCCACTTACAGTGCTTTCGGAAATTATTCAAACCACTTCCCCTTTTCCACATTTTGTTACGTTACAGACTTATTCTAAAACATATTAAATAAATGTTCTTCCTCATCAATCTACACACAATACCCATAAAGACAAAAAACAGAAATACCTTATTTACTCTACATAAGTATTCAGACCCTTCGCTAAGAGACTCGAAATTGAGCTCAGGTGGATCCTGTTTCCATTGATCATCCTTGAGATGTTTTTACAACTTGATTGGAGTCCACCTGTGGTAAATTCAATTGGTTGGACATGATTTGGAAAGGCACACAACTGCCTATACAAGGTCCCACAGTTGACAGTGCATGTCAGAGAAAAAACCAAGCCATGAGGTCAAAGGAATTGTCCGTAGAGCTCCGAGACATGATAGTGTCGAGGGAAGAGGAAACAAAAACATTTCTGCAGCATTGACAGTCCCCAAGAACACAGTGGCCTCCAACATTCTGGAATGGAAGAAGTTGGGAACCACCAAGACTTTCTGACAGAGCTCCAGAGTTCCTCTGTGGAGATGGGAGAACCTTCCAGAAGGACAATGCCAAGTGTCGCATCTGGAGGAAACCTGGCACCATTCCTACGGTGAAGCATGGTGGTGGCAGCATCATGCTGTGGGGATGTTTTTCAGCGGCAATGACTGGGAGACTAGTCATGATCGAGGGAAAGATGAACGGAGCAAAGTACAGAGAGATCATTGATGAAAACCTGCTCCAGAGTGCTCAGGACCTCAGACTGGGGCGAAGGATCACCTTCCAACAGGACAATGAACCTAAGCACACAGCCAAGACAACGCAGGCGTGGTTTCGGGCCAAGTCTCTGAATGTCTTGAGTGGCCCAGCCAGAGCCCGGACTTGAACCCGATATAACATTTCTGGAGAGACCTGAAAATAGCTGTGCAGCGATGCTCCCCATCCAACCTGACAGAGCTTGAGAGGATCTGCAGAGAAGAATGGGAGAAACGCCCCAAATACAGGTGTGCCAAGCTTGTAGCGTCATACCCAAGAAGACTCAAGGCTGTAATCGCTGCCAAAGCTGTTTCAAAAGAGTACTGAGTAAAGTGTCTGAATATTTATGTAAATGTGATATTTCAGTATTTATTATTTTACACATTTTGTCATTATAGGGTATTATGTGTAGATTGATGAGGGGGAAAATAAATAATTTAATCAATTTTAGAATAAGGTTGTAATGTAACAAAATGTGTAAAAAGTCAAGGGGTCTGAGTACTTTCTGAATGCACCGTATATCAGTACACTCGTAACAACCTAAACATTACGAAACTTCCACGAAACGCGCTGTTGAGTTTTGGCCACATGACAGAAAAATGTGACCATTCGCACAACAATCCTAAAATGTCATAAGAAATGTCTTACAATAATGTTCTACTATGCTAAGATATTCGATTATTTTATGTTGAACACTTTCATTGACAGACATTGATTGCAGACATTGATTCAGCTTTGATCTAAATTTATTGAGTGCCATTTGCCAGAGTAGCCTGTTCTCTACTAGCAGAGCAGAAGCTTCGGGACCTTTAGCTATCGGGAAGTTCCAGAAAAGTAAAATCCGCAGCCACTCCATACCAAAACAAATCCCTACTTGGTCTGCTTCTCACTGTATTTTTCGCAGGGTCAGATTTTGGGGTGGAGTCAAGCATCTCGTTTCGCTTCACTTCCTGTCTGCCTACACCCACCACAGTGGTAGTAGTTAGCATTGGTCACAGTCACACACTCATTAGTTGCTATATAAACTCAGCAAAAAAGAAACTTCCCTTTTTTAGGACCCTGTCTTTCAAAGATAATTCGTAAAAACCCAAATAACTTCACAGATCTTCATTGTAAAGAGTTTAAACACTGTTTCCCATGCTTGTTCAATGAACCATAAACAATTAATGAACATGCACCTGTGGAACGGTCATTAAGACACTAACAGCTTACAGACGGTAGGCAATTAAGGTCACAGTTATGAAATCTTAGGACACTAAAGAGGCCTTTCTACTGACTCTGAAAAACACCAGAAGAGAGATGCCCAGGGTCCCTGCTCATGAGTGAACGTGCCTTAGGCATGCTGCAAGGAGGCATGAGGACTGCAGATGTGGCCAGGGCAATAAATTGCAATGTCCGTAATGTGAGATGCCTAAGACAGCGCTACAGGGAGACAGGACGGACAGCTGATCGTCCTCGCAGTGGCAGACCACGTGTAACAACACCTGCACAGGATTGGTACATCCGAACATCACACCTGCGGGACAGGTACAGAACGTCGCCTATGGGCACAGACCCACCGTCGCTGGAACAGACAGGACAGGCAAAAAGTGCTCTTCTCTGACGAGTCACGGTTTTGTCTCACCGGGGGTGATGGTCGGATTCGCGTTTATCGTCGAAGGAATGAGCGTTACACTTTCCCAATCACCTTCATACAAAATGCTTTAGGCGCCGATGACGTGGACAACGATTAAGGCAGTCCCTCGCACCTCTCTGATTCAGAGGGGTTGGGTTAAATGCGGAAGACTAATTTCAGTTGAATACATTCAGTTGTACAACTGACTAGGTATCCCCCTTTCCCTTTCCCTTTATTTTCGAACAGATAGATTTTGGGGCAGATTCAGCCCTCTTGCTTAGCCTCATCCTCTCTGGTTGAAGTTAGACAACTTACAGAGAGTGTAGAATCATCCACACTCACCTCTCCATTGCAGTAGCAGTAGATGATGGATACAAAGAAGCCCTGGAAGAGACAGAAGAGTTGAGAACCAGTGTAATAGAAAAGAGGAGTTTATTTTTGTGTTGCAGATGCTATTCAATTCCAATTCATACTCTAAAGCAGTGGAAGGTTTATAGCATTGCGAAAACTTTGTCAATCTGGTGACATATCCCAGGGGGAAAAAGTACAGATTGTAGTTTATTAATGGTTTAAAAAGGCTTCTAAAGTTTGTAATTTCCACATTAAAACATCAGACTTGATTTAGCCTAACAAAAAATATATCAACCCCAACAAAAATGTTCATTAATTATAATCCACATAATAATTAACATTTCCTTTTTCTGCAGGATAATTTCCATTCTGTAGCAAACTGGCTCAAATTAAGATCCTACATCTGTACCCTTCTCTCCTTCATTCTCTGTCTCTTCAACGTAACACATATTTACTGATATGGCTTATGAATGTCTGTTTTGATATAATTCATATTCATTTTTCAACCTTTATTCCTCAAATCCTTATTACTCTATATGAAAAGGTCATGCATTGATTGGCATCACTTCAGCTATATCTTACAGACCATTATATCTGTTCTTCTCTCTTTCAAATATTCCCCATTCATCCACTCCTGCCTGTCTTTGTGCAAGCAGCAGCACCCTGTTGCACTATGGAAAGGTTGCAGATCTATGGTGCTGACTCTCTTTGACTGAGCTAAATCAGGCATGTGACTAGACATGGTGTTGTTCTCACTCCTTTATCGTATCACCTCCTTCAGCTGGCAAACAAAGATACACAATGAGTCAAACTGTCATATTATTCAGTGATGGTGACTCATATGTTCACGCAAAAAAGTGGAGATGTAAACTGTGTACATAAAACACATAGCTATAATGTTTGTATGAAAATTATCCCCACTATACACTGTGCTATATGAAGAATAACTCCTTGGAGGAATACAACTAGGATGTACATGTAGAAACTGAATAACTCCTTGGGGGAATACAGCTATGATGTACATGTAGAAACTGAATAATGCCTTGGGGGAATACAGCTATGATGTACATGTAGAAACTGAATAATGCCTTGGGGGAATACAGCTATGATGTACATGTATAAACTGAATGATGCCTTGGGGGAATACAGCTAGGATGTACATGTAGAAACTGAATAATGCCTTGGGGGAATACAGCTATGATGTACATGTAGAAACTGAATAATGCCTTGGAGGAATACAGCTATGATGTACATTTAGAAACTGAATAATGCCTTGGGGGAATACAGCTATGATGTACATTTAGAAACTGAATAATGCCTTGGGGGAATACAGCTATGATGTACATGTATAAACTGAATGATGCCTTGGGGGAATACAGCTAGGATGTACATGTAGAAACTGAATAATGCCTTGGGGGAATACAGCTATGATGTACATGTAGAAACTGAATAATGCCTTGGAGGAATACAGCTATGATGTACATGTAGAAACTGAATAAGGCCTTGGGGGAATACAGCTATGATGGACATGTAGAAACTGAATAATGCCTTAGGGGAATACAGTTATGATGGATATGTAGAAACTGAATAATGCCTTGGGGGAATACAGCTAGGATGTACATGTAGAAACTGAATAATGCCTTGGGGGAATACAGCTATGATGTACATGTAGAAAATTAATGATGCCTTGGGGGAATACAGCTATGATGGACATGTAGAAACTGAATAATGCCTTGGGGGAATACAGCTATGATGTACATGTAGAAACTGAATGATGCCTTGGAGGAATACAGCTATGATGTACATGTAGAAACTGAATAATGCCTTGGGGGAATACAGCTATGATGTACATGTAGAAACAGAATAATGCCTTGGGGGAATACAGCTATGATGTACATGTAGAAACAGAATAATATCTTGGGGGAATACAGCAATGATGTACATGTAGAAACTGAATAATGCCTTGGAGGAATACAACCATGATGTACGTGCAGAAACAGACAGAATATGAAGGAATTCCTTTTGCTAACTGGAGACAACGGGAGGCAAACACATTACAAAACGCATTTGAAACAAACGTGGAAACACAAACCACGAGGAAAGCTGTTGTCCTCTGGGTAATTCCATAGGAAGACAATTAAACACCACAGATGAAAGTTCGATACATTACAACCACTATTGTAGTCAACACAGTGATGCATTTTGCGTGGCTAGTCAAACTTCGTAAGAAAAATCTTTGTTATTTCTGTCAGAACAACTATTAAAGCAACAACAACGAGTCTAAGATACGATGATCAGCTTATAAGAGGTTTCTGATAGGCCAGCTGTCAGTCAGAGTAGCTCTTTTGAATAACAGTTGGTTGTCTCTATCCCCTTTAATCAATCAATTCAAAATGATAAAAATCTGATTTGAAGCTGAAATGTTATATTAGTAGAATGATAATAAATTGTTTGGTGGTGATCTACTAACACGGTGTCCTACACACTATTACACTGTCTGGCTCAGCTATGATCAACTGACTAAACAAAAGGCTCTCATGACTGACTGAGAGTGAACATGATCTGTCACAAGCCCTTGGTCCGGAGAAGGACCTTCCCTGTCTTTATTGGCCTCGGCTAGACTCAGTTAGACAGGGAGATGAAGGGAAAGTGCCAGGATGCAGGGAATCTTCCAACCTGCCTGAGGCTCAGTCTCTGAACTGTAGCAGACCCTGTCAAACCACACCAGTCTGAGTGAACTGTACAGAGTGAACGCTACAGAGCGAATTCTACAGAGCAAAGTAGCTTTCACTGCTTAACTCCTGTCCCAAAGTCTTTTTATTTGTTACTACTTTAAAGCTTTATTTTAAAACTGGATCCTACTTCATTTCATTGAATACTGTTTTATCAGCTTTCAGAGACACTTTCAATTTTGAGGGGTGAGAGGGTTCTCATGTGGAATTCAAATTGTGTACATCCCCTCCCCCCCAAAAACCTCATTCAATTTAACGATTTGGCTTCAACGGGTGGGGTACCTCTTTCAGAATATAGTGGCTTATTCTGCCACATCAGTTAATTCATTAGGAAAACAGCATAGAACACAGTTATAAAGGTAATGATGGGTCACATGCACTAACCTTGATTTTACTAACTATTATGAGCTAGGCCTACCGAACATAGTAAACACCATCCCTTTACAGTGGATACTGTTTGTTATCTATGCTGTACATCCGGGCTGCCCAACACTCTTCCTGGAGATCTAACCCTAATTTAGCATATCTGATTCAGCTAGTTAAAGTCTTGTTGAGCAGGTAATTAGTAGAATCAGGTGTGTTAAATTAGGTTTGGACTGAAAAACCACAGGATGGTAGCTCTCCAGGAAGAGGGTTGGACTGAAAACCAAAAGGACGGCAGATCTCCAGGAAGAGGATTGGACTGAAAACCCACAGGACGGTAGATCTCCAGGAAGAGGGTTGGACTGAAAACCCAAAAAGACGGTAGATCAACAGGAAGTTGGTTGGACTGAAAACCCACAGGACGGTAGATCTCCAGGAAGTTGGTTGGACTGAAAACCCACAGGACGGTAGATCTCCAGGAAGAGAGTTGAACTGAAAACCCACAGGACGGTAGATCTCTAGGTAGAGGGTTGGACTGAAAACCCACAGGACAGTAGATCTTCCAGGAAGTTGGTTGGACTGAAAACCCACAGGACGGTAGATCTCCAGGAAGAGGGTTGGACTGAAAACCCACAGGACGGTAGATCTCCAGGAAGAGGATTGGACTAAAAACCAAAAGGACGACAGATCTCCAGGAAGAGGGTTGGACTGAAACCCCACAGGACGGTAGATCTCCAGGAAGAGGGTTGTAACTGAAAACCCACAGGACAGTAGATCTCCAGGAAGAGGGTTGGACTGAAAACCCACAGGACAGTAGATCTCTAGGTAGAGGGTTGGACTGAAAACCCAGAGGACGGTAGATCTCTAGGAAGAGGGTTGGACTGAAAACCCACAGGACGGTAGATCTCTAGGTAGAGGGTTGGACTGAAAACCCAGAGGACGGTAGATATCCAGGAAGAGGGTTGGACTAAAACCCAAAATGACAGTAGATCTCCAGGAAGTTGGTTGGACTGAAAAACCAAAAGGACGGCAGATCTCCAGGAAGAGGATTGGACTGAAAACCCACAGGACGGTAGATCTCCAGGAAGAGCGTTGGACTGAAAACCCACAGGACGGTAGATCTCCAGGAAGAGGGTTGGACTGAAAACCCAGAGGACGGTAGATCTCCAGGAAGAGGGTTGGACTGAAAACCCACAGGACGGTAGATCTCTAGGTAGAGGGTTGGACTGAAAACCCAGAGGACGGTAGATCTCCAGGAAGAGGGTTGGACTAAAACCCAAAAGGACGGTAGATCTCCAGGAAGTTGGTTGGACTGAAAACCCAAAGGACGGCAAATCTCCAGGAAGAGGGTTGGACTGAAAACCCACACGACAGTAGATCTTCAGGAAGAGGGTTGGACTGAAAACCCACAGGACGGTAGATCTCCAGGAAGAGCGTTGGGCAGCCCTACTGTACATAGTCACTTTGCAAATGACCTTGACTAACCTGTACCCCCTGTATAAAGCCTCGATATTGTTATGTACATTTCTTGTGTTACTTTTTGATTGATTTGATTTATAAAAAATATAAAAAATCTAGTAAATATTTTCTTAACTTTATTTCTTGAACAGCATTGTTGGTTGAGGGCTTGTGAGTAAGCATTTCACGGTAAGGTCTACACCTGTTGTATTCAGCGCATGTGACAAATAAAAGTTGATTTGATGTGAAAATAATCAACAGTATAGTATGTGACTATGGGCTCCAAAAGAGAGTGGGACACATATGGTATTGGCACCACTGTTACAACTGATTGTATGATTCAGAGCACATTAAGAGCAGCCCTTCCCATTACCTGTGGGCCAGGGTCATTGGAAGTGTTGCTACTGGAGTGCACTATAGCAGCCTCTCTGTTATTGTTCCTAGTAGATTGCTCTCCTCTCTCCAGGGAGTAAGGGTCATCTATTGCTATGACCTTCTCAGTAGAAGGATCTCTAGTAGAGATGTTTTCTGGAGGCAAAATTTGGCTCATTTTCCAAATTTTCCTGCAGGTACTGTATCCAGGTTTAGACTGTGGGGGACAGTTTGTGCTAAGGAGGAAGATGATAATGAGGAGGAAAATGATAATGTAGGAAGTACAGTAGCAATCAGTTGTATTGACCATCTCTCCCAAAGCTTATGTCAGAGTTTTGAATAGGCTAATAATGTCACTGGTCTGTGGAGATAGATAAAGGTAAGATTGATGAAGCAAATCGTAATTTCATTGCTTGTTTTTTTGATGGATGTTGGTGGGACTATGGCCACAAAGAGCCTAACTTCCCTCAGGTGAGACATGATGTTTAGGGGATAAAGTTCAAACAGTGTTGGAAAGTAAAGTTCTCCCTCAAGTTGCGAAGAAATGACTGCAGATGTAGCATCTTAATTGGATCACTCTTTTGTTGCTGAGAATGTAAAACTTGCAGTCTATTTGAGTTTTAAAAAGGCTTCTAAAGTTGGTAATTTCCACTATGAAAATTCTATCTTGATTTGCCTTAATGAAAAATCTATCAATCCCTACAAAAATGTAAATGTAATTATAATCCACATAATAATTCACATTTCCTGTTGCTGCAGGACTATTTCCCTGCTATAGGAAACTGGCTCAAATGAAGGTTCTACATCTGTACCTAATTTTCAAAAAGATGGTATGAATAACCAGTTACCTGGAAGGAGTTGAAGAAGAGCTCGAAGTACATCCTGACCTCCCAGCTGAGGCCCTGGAAGGTGTGAGGCATCCCCACAAACACAATGTAGTGGACCCCAAACACCAGCACCAGCACCAGGGTGGACTTAGCCAACTTCCTGTGGGTACAGACACAAGCAACAGGTTGGAGAGGATCAGTTTGAGCAAGACAAGACAAGATGCTGAATCTTTATCTCATAATAGGTCGTTATTTGGGATGGAAGGTGATCAGTAATTCTGCGCAGTCAGACTTCAATGTAGTTGTTTTTGTCACACACAGAAAGACTGAAGGTCGCAGTGGATTCAGCCATGACATCGACACTTACCAACAACTCCCTGTTTAGTAAACAGGGTCTCACATGTCACAGATGGCCATTAGTCATGCCACATTTGCAAAATGCTGCTTTCCTCGCCAAAGGGGTCTGTGGTTCTTCCCCTCAGATCTGATCTGTATTAATTATCTATCTAAACAATCTCCCGATCCACCAGTGAAAATGCCAATAAGCAACGAAACCTGCCGGTAATTATAAAGCATTTATAAAAGGCCTGTAGGCAGACGTCAGAAATGGTGTAAATGGTGTGTAAATGGCACATTTAGTTAAGATGGGAGCGTGCCTCCCTCATATCTGTCATCATCATTCATGCTACAGTCCAGTGAACACGACTGATGCCCACAGCAGGGTTGACAGTCTCCTGCAGGGTAATGTTCTCCTGGTCTGTAAGGTGACTCAGACACTGGTGTCTGTAAGGTGACTCAGATGCCGGTGTGTGTGTGTGTACGAATGTGCATGTGTGTGCCTGTGTGTGTGTGTGTGTATGCGTTGTATAACTGTTATTAAGCCTAGCAGAGTGACGTGGGGCTTCGACCCTGGTGGAAACACTCTGGATCAGTCCCTTATGGCACTCTATTCACATTATAGTGCACTACTTTAGACCAGAGCCCTATGGGCCGTATTCAAAAGTAGTGCACTATATAGGGAACACTAGGGGTGAGATTTGAGACGCACCCTCTGAATGAACCTCGGAAGAACTCTAACCTCCCCAACACGCAGCCCTATCATTACAGAGGCTTTCAACATCCACTATGGATGTTGTTCAGTAGCATCATGGGTAATTGCAGATAGAAAATAATAGCAACTAATATGTGCTTTTGTGTATGTTTTATGATGTTTCATCCCACTTTGGAACGATAACGAAGCAGAGGAGATTTCAGACCGAACATAAATTCTAAGCTAGTGGCAAGAGATTTCACACTCAAGACAAAATGTACACCCATATCAAGTCATTGTTAAAAGGGAACATTAAAGGAAGTACAGAAGGTAACAGCACAAGAGGCAAAGCAGTCTGAATATAGTTGTGAATATAGTTTGTCTATAACCTTCTGAAATTATGAGTGCTTTCTAATCAACAGTGTTCAACTCTACAGCAGAAAAAAAGGTAAAATGCCTTACTACAGTTGACTTTCCGCGTGATCAATAGACATTCAAATAACTAGTGGGTCCTCACAGAAATCTTTTGCCATCTTTTTACCCACCTGTACTGTTTTCTTGTGTCGTATCTCCCTGCGTTGGTCTCCCTGATCTTTGTTGCCAGCACTCGTACAATGTTCACAAAAAGGATAAAATTCAGCTGAGAAGACAATTGGAAAAAATTCTAATTAGCTGAACCAGAGATAATAGACACTTGATTGCAGAGAGTACAAGCCCTCTGCTTGAAACATATTCCCTCATTTCTTTAATCTCGTCACTTCTCTAATCTCCTCTCAATTCTATCTCAAAAGCCCATCTTCTTAGCACTTAATATCTCTTTACAATCCATTGAGAGATAACATGGGCTTGACTGTCAGGGGGCATTGAAGCATGTTGATACATGATATAGCGTTGGGTAGGTTACTTTCTAAATGTAATCAGTTACAGTTACATGTCCAAAATTGCAACCAGTAACCTGTCCATAACTGTAATCAAAATTCAGTAATGTAATCTGATTACTTTCAGTTACTTTCCCCTTAAGAGGCATAAGAAGAGGACAAAAACGATCCATAAAATGCATTTGCTGTGTCATGATGGAACAAACTTACATTTGCACCTTATTTAAATGTTGAATTGAATGTCATTAGAAATGTTTCTTAACATATTTTTCTGCAAAAATTATTTCTTAATTAAAAGTAATCCAAGAAGTAATCATCTAGTTTTTCGAAGGTATCTGTATTCTTATTACAATATTTTTCACTGGTAACATAACTGATTACGGTTAAGAAAGAAAGTAATCCATTACATGTAATCAGTTACTCACGAACCCTGATGATAGACCATACAGTGCCTGAACATATGAAAACACAGGTTCTATCTACCATGGTATATCAGTGCATCAAGCAATTCAGTACAAGTACGAGTTAAAGAACTCCAAATATAATATAATAAATAAATAAGAGATTACAGGCTTTGAAATAGGGTACAAGGAGGGTTCCGCATATTGAGAGAGTATTCGATTCCAAACTCATCATTTTGCCTGACTCATATACAGAATCAGGTCATTGTTCCGTTCATGATGAATGATCGATTCTCTCTGAGGAACACCTCAGCGACAGGTGAAAATGGCATGATGAAAAGTATTAATTTTGAAACGTGTGGCAATCAGTTGAATGCCTTTTGCCTCAGTATAATGAATTAATTAGAAAAATGCAAATTGAACGTTTACGTATTTAGGCTTTCATTCTGACAGAGGGCTCTTAGAATGGGGCTCCTAATGGAACTCAACATCCATTAAACAACCTGACATTTTGTATGAGGAAACCATGACAACATGAATACAGAATTAATTAAAACCATGACAATGAATACGGAATACATTAAAACCATGACAATGAATACAGAATACATTAAAACCATGACAATGAATACAGAATTCATTAAAACCATGACAATGAATACGGAATACATTAAAACCATGACAGTGAATACAGAATAGATTAAAACCATGACGATGAATACAGAATACATTAAAACCATGACAATATGAATACATTAAAACCACAACAATATGAACACAAAAAAACACATCAATAGTCAGTTACACAACTGAACGCCTTCCGCATTTAACCCAACCCCTCTGAATCAGAGAGGTGCAGGGGCTGCCATAATTAATATCCACGTCTTCGGCGCCCGAGGAACAGTGGGTTAACTGCCTTGCTCAGGGGCAGAACCACAGATTTTTACCTTGTCAGTTCAGGGATTCGATCCAGCAACCTTTCGGTTACTGGCCCAATGCTCTAACCACTAGGCTACCTGCCACCCCATCAATATGAATGCAGAATACGTTAAAAAAAGGTAGTCTCACCTCAGAGTGATTGGTTATTGTGCCATCCATTGCAGTGGGAACAGAATTGCTATGGATGGTATTTTAATTTTGTAATCTCAACCATATCACTGAAAGACATCCCATTCATGAGGAGTAAATATGTGACTTGTGACATCTGACAAGAAAACTCAATGATAAGCTCAATGATAAGTCTTTGAAAGCCCATTCTCACAAAACCACGACAGTCTTCAGATTCTGGAACAAGGTTTTCCAAATCCCATTCTGGAGAGCTGGCCAGTAGGTAACTGACTTTCATTCAAATATTCAACTCATCCAAATATTTTACTAAATATTCAACTAAGTCTTCTCTATGGACCATAATTAAATGAGCGTAAATCTGCTGATTAGCCTAACTGCATCGTTGGATGGAAATCTTACAGACCCAGACGTCTATCAAAACAGATATGATCTTACTACCAATCTCAACCTCAGAGTTCCTTCTAACCTTCTAGCCAGAGTTTCTGGGTGCATCCTTAAATGGCACCCTATTTAAAAGGGAATAGGGTGCCAATTGCGACTCAACCCTCACATCTTATTCATCCCACCTAACTTATGGATTCAGATCCTCCTCAGATCCCAATGACTTCATCATACTCCTCCATATGAAATCAGTGTTATTGTACACATTCCCTCCAATTTTCTTGCGGTCTCAGACCCAAATCAGTGTAATTATACACATTCCCTCAAGGCTCTGACCCAAAAGGAACAGAGCTGAGGAGAGGAAAGCTCCTTGTTTTAAGATAGTCACTCATACCAGGGATCATTTAGCTATTTGATTTTGAATTTTAAGAAGACTTTATGTATATAAAAAAATTATAAATTTGGCCTTTACTACTATAGCCCATAGAAATGTACTCAATAACACATTCATAAAGGGCAAAAAGACAGTCCCAAAAATCATAAGGAGTAAGGTTTTGAAGTGTGTGTCCTACATCTAGGAGACATAAGAAAGATCAGGAAGTATTTTTGTTTTTTTTGGACACATTTAACTTCTTGTTTTTGTTGGCACAAGACTACCTCCATACTTCCATTCATTTGTGTGGGTTACCTTCAGATGAGCCCCGTGACACTTGTGGGGGTCGTGATACTTGTGGGGGGTCGTAGAGCAAAACGGAGAACACCATTGTGTTCGTGAGAGCCTTCCCTTTTTACAGGGTCATATTAGTTCAGCCTGGTCTCATAGACTAGACGTAACATAGTACATACTGTATAAATCCGGGACACTCAAATTAGTATGATATGTTACATTTGAAGTGGTTAAGACAGATGGTTATTTAAGGCAAAAACAGAAGTAGTGGCCTCCTGAGTGGCGCAGTGGTCTAATGCACTGCATCACAGTTGCTAGCTGTGCCACTAGAGATCCTGGTTCGTGACTGGGAGACACATGGGGAGGCGCACAATTGGCCCAGCGTCGTCCGGGTTAGGAGAGAGTTTGGCAAGTCGCCAGGTGTACGGTGTTTCCTCCAACACATTGGTGCGGCTGGCTTCCGGGTTTAGAAGCAGTGTGAATTGGCTGGGTTGTGTTTTTGAGGACGCACGGCTCTGGACCTTTGCCTCTCCCGAGTCTGTACGGGAGTTGTAGCGATGGGACAAGACTGTAACTACCAATTGGATACCACAAAATTGGGGATAAAGAAAAAAGACAGTAGGGTGGTTGGAAGTTCGAATCTCATCAGGGACAACTTTAGATTTTTAGACAATTTGCAACTTTTCAACTACCTTTTAGCTACTTTGTAACTACTTAGCATGTTAGCTAACCCCTCCCCTAGCCCTAACCCTTCTGCTGGCCCTAAGCTTAACCCTAACTCCTAACCCTAACCTCTAGCCTAGCTAACTTTAGCCAGCTAGCTTTCGTTAGCCACCTAGCTAAAATTTTACTAAATTCGGAACATATTGTAACATAACATATAATACAAATTGTAATTCATAACTTATCATATAAAAGGGGTGATGGATATCCACAAATGAATACATACCATATGAAACTTAACATATCATCTTAAATGTAGTGTCTCGGATTTACATACAGAATAATACGAAATGCTCTGCGACCGAGTTGATTAGTTTGTAGCCCAAAATGTTTGGACGATGTTGTTCATGAGAGTCAGCTGTCCATGGTGTGGTCAAACTGTCTTCGTGAGAAGACCGATTTTCCGGGTGTCTCATGGTGTGACAAACACCACTGTAGCTTGGCCACCTTCCACTGCAGATGCGGAAAGCCGACAGAGGTGGATGCCCAGGATTGAGACATAGCCCATGCAAAAATAAACTGCCAACAGGCTAGAAATGTTTTAACAGTTGTCTTTTTTTGCATTCAATTGTGCTCCTTGAGCCACACAATAAGCTTCCATTCCCCTGTCACAAGCAGATTTATGACTGATTTAATATGAAATCATCCTGTTATGGTCAACCCATTTATGGTCAATCCTGTTACAGTCAACCCAGCACTTAATAGGCACTTACTATAACATTTTCTACTTAACCTCAAGGTGGGAAAATGTGTTTATGAAGTTGAACATGTGCTATTTATGACAGGATGTTAAAATTAGGTGAAATCAAGTTACACTTCTCAAAAGGCGCCGAATTGGTGGAACGACCCAAGATAAGTGTGCTTCCATACCAGTTGCTATCTCTCACATTTCCAGAGTTAACACACACACAAAGGCAGCTGGGGGCAGAGTTGAATATTTAATCTCAATCAAAATATTTTGACACCGTGCAATTTTCTACTATTGTCCACAACATTATCTGATTTCAGTCATGCAACAGAAACCCATAAACAATAAGAAGCAGACATTCATACTGTCTGTCTTCCATCAGCTTCTGAAAACTTAGCTTGGTGATGGGTCTCAGTAGGCGGGTCTGTGTGTCTAATCTTTAAAGCTCCCAAAAACCCACACGCTGAGCGGTTTCATAAAATGATGAATGCTAAAATGGGTCCCTCTAAGATCTAGAGCAGGGGTCTACAACCTTTTCTAGCATGAAAAGAAATTAAACGTCGCCAGCTGCACATTTTATTTATGTCTTTCAAATAGGCACATTATTCTCCTCTACCCTGAAACTCTTCCCCGGGTCCTTGGTATAGAAGAGATGTGTTTTCTGTCAATATACTGTACCTGGTAATATTATGGTTAATAAACAGTATTTGGCATGACAGGCCTGATAAAATTATATTTTGTATTTTTCCAAATTTTGTTTTATCAGTTTTATTTTTCCTGGTTTAGATAGTTTTTTTACTCTCAGTATAACAATTACTCATAAACAACTAAAATGGATGCTCTGAGTTCACGTCAAATCTTAAATCACATCACTGACAAAAAAGTAGGTCATCTGAACTAGATAATAATGAGGCAGTGGATAGACGTCGTCGGGTGTCAATATTTTCTCCCAAGGATTTGTGTATACAGTAGTGGTAACATCATATGGTAGTAATAACAGAGTAATGGATCAGTAATGGATCCGTGAATCAAATGAACAGACAACACTTACTAATCATCATGATATGCACATGCCTTCAGTAACTAATCATTATGATATGCACATGCCTTCAGTAACTAATCATCATCATGATATGCACATGCCTTCAGTAACTAATCATCATGATATGCACATGCCTTCAGTAACTAATCATCATGATATGCACATGCCTTCAGTAACTAATCATCATGATATGCACATGCCTTCAGTAACTAACCATCATGATACGCACATGCCTTCAGTAACTAATCATCATGATACACACATGCCTTCAGTAACTAATCATCATGATATGCACATTCCTTCAGTAACTAATCATTATGATATGCACATGCCTTCAGTAACTAATCATCATGATATGCACATGCCTTCAGTAACTAATCATCATGATATGCACATGCCTTCAGTAACTAATCATCATGATATGCACATGCCTTCAGTAACTAATCATCATGATATGCACATGCCTTCAGTAACTAATCATCATGATATGCACATGCCTTCAGTAACTAATCATTATGATATGCACATGCCTTCAGTAACCTATCGTAATACACAGAGTGTACAAAACATTAGTAACACCTTCCTAATATTGAGTTGCACACTTTCCATCCTCGTACTACATCTCCCGCCTCTCTGGCCTCTGGTGTTCGCCATGGTAACATGGTAACCAAGGCCATTAGAAGACTTCTGAACTCATGTTGTCCCTGTCTTTCATTAGATGCTGCTTAACACTCTGGATGTACAGAACCAGCCAAACGTTTGGACACACCTACTCATTCAAGGGCTTATCATTATTTCTTTACAATTTTCTACATTGTAGAATAATAGTGAAGCCATCATTACTATGAAACAACACATATGGAGTCATGTAGTAACCAAAAAACTGTTAAACAAATCAAAATATATTTTATATTTGAGAATCTTCAAAGTAGTCACCCTTTGCCATGATGACAGCTTTGAACACTCTACCCTTGAATGAGTAGGTGTGTCCAAAACTTTGACTGGTACTGTACATATTAGTGAAAATGTTGTTGCTATTTTTCCGGTAATGATATTATTAAACCTTCGATTGTGGGTGTTGACTGGTACATAATTCATGGAATCCTCAGATAAGCATATTCACGCACAAACATACATACACAGACACATGCATGCACAAGCACACGCACATGCACATATGAGTAGGAGAGAGAGACAAAGAGCAATTATCATATGAATTGAGTTTTCCTTTCCTGCTCTGATATCTGTCTGTGTCCCTGCCACAGAAGTGATCAGCTGTGTTATGAAACAGCTTAAAGTGAAGGGGAAAACTTGATCTATTTTTCTGTGAGGCAGCGTATCATCCTACACCAACTCTGAGACACAGACAGACTGGAGGCAGCAAGCAAAGCATTACTCTGCCTTACCCCAATGGCTGTCAGAATGGGGACTTGGTATATCCACTTAATGTTCCCAGCACTTAACTCCCAGCACCTAGAATAATTGAGAGAAAAGAAGAAGAGGAAAATAGATGGTTGAAGAAAGGCAAACAAGGAGGAATAAAGTTGGAGGGTGTGAAGTATCAAAACAAAGACATGGAAAGAGAAGTGGATGGACGGAGGGAGCAAAAGAGGTGAAGGAAGAGAAATGCAGTGAGAGAGAGAGAGAGAGAGAGAGAGAGAGAGAGAGAGAGAGAGAGAGAGAGAGAGAGAGAGAGAGAGAGAGAGAGAGAGAGAGAGAGAGAGTCGATCATTCCCTGGACAGGATAATGAACTCCATTTAGAGACTCTCCCTATTCATTACAGTGACAGACAGAGCAGCTAAAGAGAGACCCTCCCTATGCATGACAGTGACAGACAGGGCAGCGAAAGAGAGACTCTCCCTATTCATTACAGTGACAGACAGAGCAGCTAAAGAGAGACCCTCCCTATTCATTACAGTGACAGACAGGGCAGCTAAAGAGAGACTCTCCCTATTCATTACAGTGACAGACAGGGCAGCTAAAGAGATACTCTCTCCCTATTCATTACAGTGACAGACAGGGCAGCAAAAGAGATGATCTCTCCCTATTCATTACAGTGACAGACAGGGCAGCAAAAGAGAGACCCTCCCTATTCATTACAGTGACAGACAGGGCAGCTAAAGAGATACTCTCTCCCTATTCATTACAGTGACAGACAGGGCAGCTAAAGAGAGACCCTCCCTATTCATTACAGTGACAGACAGGGCAGCAAAAGAGAGACCCTCCCTATTCATTACAGTGACAGACAGGGCAGCTAAAGAGAGACTCTCCCTATTCATTACAGTGACAGACAGGGCAGCTAAAGAGATACTCTCTCCCTATTCATTACAGTGACAGACAGGGCAGCGAAAGAGAGATCCTCCCTATTCATTACAGTGACAGACAGGGCAGCAAAAGAGAGATCCTCCCTATTAATTACAGTGACAGACAGGGCAGCAAAAGAGAGACCCTCCCTATTCATTACAGTGACAGACAGGGCAGCAAAAGAGAGACCCTCCCTATTCATTACAGTGACAGACAGGGCAGCTAAAGAGAGACCCTCCCTATTCATTACAGTGACAGACAGGGCAGCTAAAGAGAGACCCTCCCTATTCATTACAGTGACAGACAGGGCAGCGGAAGAGATACTCTCTCCCTATTCATTACAGTGACAGACAGGGCAGCTAAAGAGAGACCCTCCCTATTCATTACAGTGACAGACAGGGCAGCAAAAGAGAGACCCTCCCTATTCATTACAGTGACAGACAGGGCAGCTAAAGAGAGACCCTCCCTATTCATTACAGTGACAGACAGGGCAGCTAAAGAGAGACCCTCCCTATTCATTACAGTGACAGACAGGGCAGCGGAAGAGATACTCTCTCCCTATTCATTACAGTGACAGACAGGGCAGCTAAAGAGAGACCCTCCCTATTCATTACAGTGACAGACAGGGCAGCGGAAGAGATACTCTCTCCCTATTCATTACAGTGACAGACAGGGCAGCTAAAGAGAGACTCTCCCTATTCATTACAGTGACAGACAGGGCAGCTAAAGAGATACTCTCTCCCTATTCATTACAGTGACAGACAGGGCAGCGAAAGAGAGACCCTCCCTATTCATTACAGTGACAGACAGGGCAGCTAAAGAGATACTCTCTCCCTATTCATTACAGTGACAGACAGGGCAGCTAAAGAGAGATCCTCCCTATTCATTACAGTGACAGACAGGGCAGCTAAAGAGAGATCCTCCCTATTCATTACAGTGACAGACAGGGCAGCGAAAGAGAGACTCTCCCTATTCATTACAGTGACAGACAAGGCAGCTAAAGAGAGACTCTCCCTATTCATTACAGTGACAGACAGGGCAGCAAAAGAGATGCTCTCTCCCTATTCATTACAGTGACAGACAGGGCAGCGAAAGAGATGCTCTCTCCCTATTCATTACAGTGACAGACAGGGCAGCTAAAGAGAGACCCTCCCTATTCATTACAGTGACAGACAGGGCAGCAAAAGAGAGACCCTCCCTATTCATTACAGTGACAGACAGGGCAGCTAAAGAGAGACTCTCCCTATTCATTACAGTGACAGACAGGGCAGCTAAAGAGATACTCTCTCCCTATTCATTACAGTGACAGACAGGGCAGCGAAAGAGAGATCCTCCCTATTCATTACAGTGACAGACAGGGCAGCAAAAGAGAGATCCTCCCTATTAATTACAGTGACAGACAGGGCAGCAAAAGAGAGACCCTCCCTATTCATTACAGTGACAGACAGGGCAGCAAAAGAGAGACCCTCCCTATTCATTACAGTGACAGACAGGGCAGCTAAAGAGAGACCCTCCCTATTCATTACAGTGACAGACAGGGCAGCGGAAGAGATACTCTCTCCCTATTCATTACAGTGACAGACAGGGCAGCTAAAGAGAGACTCTCCCTATTCATTACAGTGACAGACAGGGCAGCTAAAGAGATACTCTCTCCCTATTCATTACAGTGACAGACAGGGCAGCGAAAGAGAGACCCTCCCTATTCATTACAGTGACAGACAGGGCAGCTAAAGAGAGACCCTCCCTATTCATTACAGTGACAGACAGGGCAGCGAAAGAGATGCTCTCTCCCTATTCATTACAGTGACAGACAGGGCAGCGAAAGAGATGCTCTCTCCCTATTCATTACAGTGACAGACAGGGCAGCTAAAGAGAGACCCTCCCTATTCATTACAGTGACAGACAGGGCAGCGAAAGAGAGATCCTCCCTATTCATTACAGTGACAGACAGGGCAGCTAAAGAGAGATCCTCCCTATTCATTACAGTGACAGACAGGGCAGCGAAAGAGAGACCCTCCCTATTCATTACAGTGACAGACAGGGCAGCTAAAGAGAGATCCTCCCTATTCATTACAGTGACAGAGAGGGCAGCTAAAGAGATACTCTCTCCCTATTCATTACAGTGACAGACAGGGCAGCTAAAGAGAGATCCTCCCTATTCATTACAGTGACAGACAGGGCAGCGAAAGAGAGATCCTCCCTATTCATTACAGTGACAGACAGGGCAGCTAAAGAGAGACCCTCCCTATTCATTACAGTGACAGACAGGGCAGCTAAAGAGAGACCCTCCCTATTCATTACAGTGACAGACAGGGCAGCAAAAGAGAGACCCTCCCTATTCATTACAGTGACAGACAGGGCAGCTAAAGAGAGACCCTCCCTATTCATTACAGTGACAGACAGGGCAGCAAAAGAGATGCTCTCTCCCTATTCATTACAGTGACAGACAGGGCAGCTAAAGAGAGACCCTCCCTATTCATTACAGTGACAGACAGGGCAGCTAAAGAGATACTCTCTCCCTATTCATTACAGTGACAGACAGGGCAGCTAAAGAGAGACTCTCCCTATTCATTACAGTGACAGACAGGGCAGCTAAAGAGAGACTCTCCCTATTCATTACAGTGACAGACAGGGCAGCTAAAGAGATACTCTCTCCCTATTCATTACAGTGACAGACAGGGCAGCTTAAGAGATACTCTCTCCCTATTCATTACAGTGACAGACAGGGCAGCTAAAGAGATACTCTCTCCCTATTCATTACAGTGACAGACAGGGCAGCTAAAGAGAGACTCTCCCTATTCATTACAGTGACAGACAGGGCAGCTAAAGAGATACTCTCTCCCTATTCATTACAGTGACAGACAGGGCAGCTAAAGAGATACTCTCTCCCTATTCATTACAGTGACAGACAGGGCAGCTAAAGAGAGACTCTCCCTATTCATTACAGTGACAGACAGGGCAGCTAAAGAGAGACTCTCCCTATTCATTACAGTGACAGACAGGGCAGCTAAAGAGATACTCTCTCCCTATTCATTACAGTGACAGACAGGGCAGCTAAAGAGAGACTCTCCCTATTCGTTACAGTGACAGACAGGGCAGCTAAAGAGATACTCTCTCCCTATTCATTACAGTGACAGACAAGGCAGCGAAAGAGATGCTCTCTCCCTATTCATTACAGTGACAGACAGGGCAGCGAAAGAGATGCTCTCTCCCTATTCATTACAGTGACAGACAGGGCAGCTAAAGAGTGACCCTCCCTATTCATTACAGTGACAGACAGGGCAGCAAAAGAGAGACCCTCCCTATTCATTACAGTGACAGACAGGGCAGCTAAAGAGAGATCCTCCCTATTCATTACAGTGACAGACAGGGCAGCTAAAGAGATACTCTCTCCCTATTCATTACAGTGACAGACAGGGCAGCGAAAGAGAGATCCTCCCTATTCATTACAGTGACAGACAGGGCAGCAAAAGAGAGATCCTCCCTATTAATTACAGTGACAGACAGGGCAGCAAAAGAGAGACCCTCCCTATTCATTACAGTGACAGACAGGGCAGCAAAAGAGAGACCCTCCCTATTCATTACAGTGACAGACAGGGCAGCTAAAGAGAGACCCTCCCTATTCATTACAGTGACAGACAGGGCAGCGGAAGAGATACTCTCTCCCTATTCATTACAGTGACAGACAGGGCAGCTAAAGAGAGACTCTCCCTATTCATTACAGTGACAGACAGGGCAGCTAAAGAGATACTCTCTCCCTATTCATTACAGTGACAGACAGGGCAGCGAAAGAGAGATCCTCCCTATTCATTACAGTGACAGACAGGGCAGCTAAAGAGAGACCCTCCCTATTCATTACAGTGACAGACAGGGCAGCTAAAGAGATACTCTCTCCCTATTCATTACAGTGACAGACAGGGCAGCTAAAGAGATACTCTCTCCCTATTCATTACAGTGACAGACAGGGCAGCTAAAGAGAGACTCTCCCTATTCATTACAGTGACAGACAGGGCAGCTAAAGAGAGACTCTCCCTATTCATTACAGTGACAGACAGGGCAGCTAAAGAGATACTCTCTCCCTATTCATTACAGTGACAGACAGGGCAGCTAAAGAGAGACTCTCCCTATTCATTACAGTGACAGACAGGGCAGCTAAAGAGATACTCTCTCCCTATTCATTACAGTGACAGACAAGGCAGCGAAAGAGATGCTCTCTCCCTATTCATTACAGTGACAGACAGGGCAGCGAAAGAGATGCTCTCTCCCTATTCATTACAGTGACAGACAGGGCAGCTAAAGAGTGACCCTCCCTATTCATTACAGTGACAGACAGGGCAGCAAAAGAGAGACCCTCCCTATTCATTACAGTGACAGACAGGGCAGCTAAAGAGAGATCCTCCCTATTCATTACAGTGACAGACAGGGCAGCTAAAGAGATACTCTCTCCCTATTCATTACAGTGACAGACAGGGCAGCGAAAGAGAGATCCTCCCTATTCATTACAGTGACAGACAGGGCAGCAAAAGAGAGATCCTCCCTATTAATTACAGTGACAGACAGGGCAGCAAAAGAGAGACCCTCCCTATTCATTACAGTGACAGACAGGGCAGCAAAAGAGAGACCCTCCCTATTCATTACAGTGACAGACAGGGCAGCTAAAGAGAGACCCTCCCTATTCATTACAGTGACAGACAGGGCAGCGGAAGAGATACTCTCTCCCTATTCATTACAGTGACAGACAGGGCAGCTAAAGAGAGACTCTCCCTATTCATTACAGTGACAGACAGGGCAGCTAAAGAGATACTCTCTCCCCATTCATTACAGTGACAGACAGGGCAGCGAAAGAGAGATCCTCCCTATTCATTACAGTGACAGACAGGGCAGCTAAAGAGAGACCCTCCCTATTCATTACAGTGACAGACAGGGCAGCAAAAGAGAGACCCTCCCTATTCATTACAGTGACAGACAGGGCAGCTAAAGAGAGACCCTCCCTATTCATTACAGTGACAGACAGGGCAGCAAAAGAGATGCTCTCTCCCTATTCATTACAGTGACAGACAGGGCAGCTAAAGAGAGATCCTCCCTATTCATTACAGTGACAGACAGGGCAGCTAAAGAGATACTCTCTCCCTATTCATTACAGTGACAGACAGGGCAGCTAAAGAGAGACCCTCCCTATTCATTACAGTGACAGACAGGGCAGCTAAAGAGATACTCTCTCCCTATTCATTACAGTGACAGACAGGGCAGCTAAAGAGAGACCCTCCCTATTCATTACAGTGACAGACAGGGCAGCTAAAGAGATACTCTCTCCCTATTCATTACAGTGACAGACAGGGCAGCTAAAGAGAGACTCTCCCTATTCATTACAGTGACAGACAGGGCAGCTAAAGAGAGACCCTCCCTATTCATTACAGTGACAGACAGGGCAGCTAAAGAGATCCTCCCTATTCATTACAGTGACAGACAGGGCAGCTAAAGAGAGACCCTCCCTATTCATTACAGTGACAGACAGGGCAGCGAAAGAGATGCTCTCTCCCTATTCATTACAGTGACAGAGAGGGCAGCGAAAGAGAGATCCTCCCTATTCATTACAGTGACAGACAGGGCAGCGGAAGAGATGCTCTCTCCCTATTCATTACAGTGACAGACAGGGCAGCTAAAGAGAGACCCTCCCTATTCATTACAGTGACAGACAGGGCAGCTTAAGAGATACTCTCTCCCTATTCATTACAGTGACAGACAGGGCAGCTAAAGAGAGACCCTCCCTATTCATTACAGTGACAGACAGGGCAGCGGAAGAGATACTCTCTCCCTATTCATTACAGTGACAGACAGGGCAGCTAAAGAGAGACTCTCCCTATTCATTACAGTGACAGACAGGGCAGCTAAAGAGATACTCTCTCCCTATTCATTACAGTGACAGACAGGGCAGCGAAAGAGAGACCCTCCCTATTCATTACAGTGACAGACAGGGCAGCTAAAGAGATACTCTCTCCCTATTCATTACAGTGACAGACAGGGCAGCTAAAGAGAGATCCTCCCTATTCATTACAGTGACAGACAGGGCAGCTAAAGAGAGATCCTCCCTATTCATTACAGTGACAGACAGGGCAGCGAAAGAGAGACTCTCCCTATTCATTACAGTGACAGACAAGGCAGCTAAAGAGAGACTCTCCCTATTCATTACAGTGACAGACAGGGCAGCAAAAGAGATGCTCTCTCCCTATTCATTACAGTGACAGACAGGGCAGCGAAAGAGATGCTCTCTCCCTATTCATTACAGTGACAGACAGGGCAGCTAAAGAGAGACCCTCCCTATTCATTACAGTGACAGACAGGGCAGCAAAAGAGAGACCCTCCCTATTCATTACAGTGACAGACAGGGCAGCTAAAGAGAGACTCTCCCTATTCATTACAGTGACAGACAGGGCAGCTAAAGAGATACTCTCTCCCTATTCATTACAGTGACAGACAGGGCAGCGAAAGAGAGATCCTCCCTATTCATTACAGTGACAGACAGGGCAGCAAAAGAGAGATCCTCCCTATTAATTACAGTGACAGACAGGGCAGCAAAAGAGAGACCCTCCCTATTCATTACAGTGACAGACAGGGCAGCAAAAGAGAGACCCTCCCTATTCATTACAGTGACAGACAGGGCAGCTAAAGAGAGACCCTCCCTATTCATTACAGTGACAGACAGGGCAGCGGAAGAGATACTCTCTCCCTATTCATTACAGTGACAGACAGGGCAGCTAAAGAGAGACTCTCCCTATTCATTACAGTGACAGACAGGGCAGCTAAAGAGATACTCTCTCCCTATTCATTACAGTGACAGACAGGGCAGCGAAAGAGAGACCCTCCCTATTCATTACAGTGACAGACAGGGCAGCTAAAGAGAGACCCTCCCTATTCATTACAGTGACAGACAGGGCAGCGAAAGAGATGCTCTCTCCCTATTCATTACAGTGACAGACAGGGCAGCGAAAGAGATGCTCTCTCCCTATTCATTACAGTGACAGACAGGGCAGCTAAAGAGAGACCCTCCCTATTCATTACAGTGACAGACAGGGCAGCGAAAGAGAGATCCTCCCTATTCATTACAGTGACAGACAGGGCAGCTAAAGAGAGATCCTCCCTATTCATTACAGTGACAGACAGGGCAGCGAAAGAGAGACCCTCCCTATTCATTACAGTGACAGACAGGGCAGCTAAAGAGAGATCCTCCCTATTCATTACAGTGACAGAGAGGGCAGCTAAAGAGATACTCTCTCCCTATTCATTACAGTGACAGACAGGGCAGCTAAAGAGAGATCCTCCCTATTCATTACAGTGACAGACAGGGCAGCGAAAGAGAGATCCTCCCTATTCATTACAGTGACAGACAGGGCAGCTAAAGAGAGACCCTCCCTATTCATTACAGTGACAGACAGGGCAGCTAAAGAGAGACCCTCCCTATTCATTACAGTGACAGACAGGGCAGCAAAAGAGAGACCCTCCCTATTCATTACAGTGACAGACAGGGCAGCTAAAGAGAGACCCTCCCTATTCATTACAGTGACAGACAGGGCAGCAAAAGAGATGCTCTCTCCCTATTCATTACAGTGACAGACAGGGCAGCTAAAGAGAGACCCTCCCTATTCATTACAGTGACAGACAGGGCAGCTAAAGAGATACTCTCTCCCTATTCATTACAGTGACAGACAGGGCAGCTAAAGAGAGACTCTCCCTATTCATTACAGTGACAGACAGGGCAGCTAAAGAGAGACTCTCCCTATTCATTACAGTGACAGACAGGGCAGCTAAAGAGATACTCTCTCCCTATTCATTACAGTGACAGACAGGGCAGCTTAAGAGATACTCTCTCCCTATTCATTACAGTGACAGACAGGGCAGCTAAAGAGATACTCTCTCCCTATTCATTACAGTGACAGACAGGGCAGCTAAAGAGAGACTCTCCCTATTCATTACAGTGACAGACAGGGCAGCTAAAGAGATACTCTCTCCCTATTCATTACAGTGACAGACAGGGCAGCTAAAGAGATACTCTCTCCCTATTCATTACAGTGACAGACAGGGCAGCTAAAGAGAGACTCTCCCTATTCATTACAGTGACAGACAGGGCAGCTAAAGAGAGACTCTCCCTATTCATTACAGTGACAGACAGGGCAGCTAAAGAGATACTCTCTCCCTATTCATTACAGTGACAGACAGGGCAGCTAAAGAGAGACTCTCCCTATTCATTACAGTGACAGACAGGGCAGCTAAAGAGATACTCTCTCCCTATTCATTACAGTGACAGACAAGGCAGCGAAAGAGATGCTCTCTCCCTATTCATTACAGTGACAGACAGGGCAGCGAAAGAGATGCTCTCTCCCTATTCATTACAGTGACAGACAGGGCAGCTAAAGAGTGACCCTCCCTATTCATTACAGTGACAGACAGGGCAGCAAAAGAGAGACCCTCCCTATTCATTACAGTGACAGACAGGGCAGCTAAAGAGAGATCCTCCCTATTCATTACAGTGACAGACAGGGCAGCTAAAGAGATACTCTCTCCCTATTCATTACAGTGACAGACAGGGCAGCGAAAGAGAGATCCTCCCTATTCATTACAGTGACAGACAGGGCAGCAAAAGAGAGATCCTCCCTATTAATTACAGTGACAGACAGGGCAGCAAAAGAGAGACCCTCCCTATTCATTACAGTGACAGACAGGGCAGCAAAAGAGAGACCCTCCCTATTCATTACAGTGACAGACAGGGCAGCTAAAGAGAGACCCTCCCTATTCATTACAGTGACAGACAGGGCAGCGGAAGAGATACTCTCTCCCTATTCATTACAGTGACAGACAGGGCAGCTAAAGAGAGACTCTCCCTATTCATTACAGTGACAGACAGGGCAGCTAAAGAGATACTCTCTCCCTATTCATTACAGTGACAGACAGGGCAGCGAAAGAGAGATCCTCCCTATTCATTACAGTGACAGACAGGGCAGCTAAAGAGAGACCCTCCCTATTCATTACAGTGACAGACAGGGCAGCTAAAGAGATACTCTCTCCCTATTCATTACAGTGACAGACAGGGCAGCTAAAGAGATACTCTCTCCCTATTCATTACAGTGACAGACAGGGCAGCTAAAGAGAGACTCTCCCTATTCATTACAGTGACAGACAGGGCAGCTAAAGAGAGACTCTCCCTATTCATTACAGTGACAGACAGGGCAGCTAAAGAGATACTCTCTCCCTATTCATTACAGTGACAGACAGGGCAGCTAAAGAGAGACTCTCCCTATTCATTACAGTGACAGACAGGGCAGCTAAAGAGATACTCTCTCCCTATTCATTACAGTGACAGACAAGGCAGCGAAAGAGATGCTCTCTCCCTATTCATTACAGTGACAGACAGGGCAGCGAAAGAGATGCTCTCTCCCTATTCATTACAGTGACAGACAGGGCAGCTAAAGAGTGACCCTCCCTATTCATTACAGTGACAGACAGGGCAGCAAAAGAGAGACCCTCCCTATTCATTACAGTGACAGACAGGGCAGCTAAAGAGAGATCCTCCCTATTCATTACAGTGACAGACAGGGCAGCTAAAGAGATACTCTCTCCCTATTCATTACAGTGACAGACAGGGCAGCGAAAGAGAGATCCTCCCTATTCATTACAGTGACAGACAGGGCAGCAAAAGAGAGATCCTCCCTATTAATTACAGTGACAGACAGGGCAGCAAAAGAGAGACCCTCCCTATTCATTACAGTGACAGACAGGGCAGCAAAAGAGAGACCCTCCCTATTCATTACAGTGACAGACAGGGCAGCTAAAGAGAGACCCTCCCTATTCATTACAGTGACAGACAGGGCAGCGGAAGAGATACTCTCTCCCTATTCATTTCAGTGACAGACAGGGCAGCTAAAGAGAGACTCTCCCTATTCATTACAGTGACAGACAGGGCAGCTAAAGAGATACTCTCTCCCCATTCATTACAGTGACAGACAGGGCAGCGAAAGAGAGATCCTCCCTATTCATTACAGTGACAGACAGGGCAGCTAAAGAGAGACCCTCCCTATTCATTACAGTGACAGACAGGGCAGCAAAAGAGAGACCCTCCCTATTCATTACAGTGACAGACAGGGCAGCTAAAGAGAGACCCTCCCTATTCATTACAGTGACAGACAGGGCAGCAAAAGAGATGCTCTCTCCCTATTCATTACAGTGACAGACAGGGCAGCTAAAGAGAGATCCTCCCTATTCATTACAGTGACAGACAGGGCAGCTAAAGAGATACTCTCTCCCTATTCATTACAGTGACAGACAGGGCAGCTAAAGAGAGACCCTCCCTATTCATTACAGTGACAGACAGGGCAGCTAAAGAGATACTCTCTCCCTATTCATTACAGTGACAGACAGGGCAGCTAAAGAGAGACCCTCCCTATTCATTACAGTGACAGACAGGGCAGCTAAAGAGATACTCTCTCCCTATTCATTACAGTGACAGACAGGGCAGCTAAAGAGAGACTCTCCCTATTCATTACAGTGACAGACAGGGCAGCTAAAGAGAGACCCTCCCTATTCATTACAGTGACAGACAGGGCAGCTAAAGAGATCCTCCCTATTCATTACAGTGACAGACAGGGCAGCTAAAGAGAGACCCTCCCTATTCATTACAGTGACAGACAGGGCAGCGAAAGAGATGCTCTCTCCCTATTCATTACAGTGACAGAGAGGGCAGCGAAAGAGAGATCCTCCCTATTCATTACAGTGACAGACAGGGCAGCGGAAGAGATGCTCTCTCCCTATTCATTACAGTGACAGACAGGGCAGCTAAAGAGAGACCCTCCCTATTCATTACAGTGACAGACAGGGCAGCTTAAGAGATACTCTCTCCCTATTCATTACAGTGACAGACAGGGCAGCTAAAGAGAGACCCTCCCTATTCATTACAGTGACAGACAGGGCAGCGGAAGAGATACTCTCTCCCTATTCATTACAGTGACAGACAGGGCAGCTAAAGAGAGATCCTCCCTATTCATTACAGTGACAGACAGGGCAGCGGAAGAGATACTCTCTCCCTATTCATTACAGTGACAGACAGGGCAGCTAAAGAGAGATCCTCCCTATTCATTACAGTGACAGACAAGGCAGCGAAAGAGATACTCTCTCCCTATTCATTACAGTGACAGACAGGGCAGCAAAAGAGAGACCCTCCCTATTCATGACAGTGACAGACAGGGCAGCTAAAGAGAGACTCTCCCTATTCATTACAGTGACAGAGAGGGCAGCGAAAGAGAGATCCTCCCTATTCATTACAGTGACAGACAGGGCAGCTAAAGAGAGACCCTCCCTATTCATTACAGTGACAGACAGGGCAGCTAAAGAGAGACCCTCCCTATTCATTACAGTGACAGACAGGGCAGCTAAAGAGAGACCCTCCCTATTCATTACAGTGACAGACAGGGCAGCGAAAGAGATGCTCTCTCCCTATTCATTACAGTGACAGACAGGGCAGCGAAAGAGAGACCCTCCCTATTCATTACAGTGACAGACAGGGCAGCGGAAGAGATACTCTCTCCCTATTCATTACAGTGACAGACAGGGCAGCTAAAGAGAGACCCTCCCTATTCATTACAGTGACAGACAGGGCAGCGGAAGAGATACTCTCTCCCTATTCATTACAGTGACAGACAGGGCAGCTAAAGAGAGACCCTCCCTATTCATTACAGTGACAGACAGGGCAGCGGAAGAGATACTCTCTCCCTATTCATTACAGTGACAGACAGGGCAGCTAAAGAGAGACCCTCCCTATTCATTACAGTGACAGACAGGGCAGCGGAAGAGATACTCTCTCCCTATTCATTACAGTGACAGACAGGGCAGCTAAAGAGAGACCCTCCCTATTCATTACAGTGACAGACAGGGCAGCGAAAGAGATACTCTCTCCCTATTCATTACAGTGACAGACAGGGCAGCAAAAGAGAGACCCTCCCTATTCATTACAGTGACAGACAGGGCAGCTAAAGAGTTACTCTCTCCCTATTCATTACAGTGACAGACAGGGCAGCTAAAGAGAGACCCTCCCTATTCATTACAGTGACAGACAGGGCAGCTAAAGAGAGACCCTCCCTATTCATTACAGTGACAGACAGGGCAGCGAAAGAGAGACCCTCCCTATTCATTACAGTGACAGACAGGGCAGCGAAAGAGATGCTCTCTCCCTATTCATTACAGTGACAGACAGGGCAGCGAAAGAGAGACCCTCCCTATTCATTACAGTGACAGACAGGGCAGCGAAAGAGAGATCCTCCCTATTCATTACAGTGGCAGACAGGGCAGCGAAAGCAACATCCACTGAGGTCCATCAGGGCCAATGGCAAAGGCTATGCCTGCCTACCCATTCATTGTGTGAATTTGTTTTGTTTATTCAGTCAGTATTTGAGCAAGATTTGTTACCCTCTATTTGAGCACACTTAATCCAGTTATGGGTGTTTATTTCATGCTTTGCAAAGCGAGCAGCTCTGAAAATAGAATACCCATCCAAAGAGACGGATTCCTCCTGGGAACCGAGGGAGATTCTGGATGGAGATTCTGTTAACATGATTTGGGAGGTTAGATAGGAACCCGTTGGAGGAAAGAGAGTCTGCAATAGTCACATTTTCCCTCCAAGGATCTGCCACATTTAGGTATGACAGCTAGCCATAATTTGAATGTGCAGGCAATGGAGGTCAGTATTCAGTGCTTGCATATAATGTGTTTTATGCACTAGTCTTTAAGAAGTGTGTGATTTGCACAGCAGTGTGTCCCAAATGGAGAGAGTTTACCATGGAGGGAGTTGTCCATGACTGATGATTCCTTAATGTAGTGTTAAAACTTGTTATGTACATAATGCTACATCTGACTACATCTGATAATGCTACATCTGACTACATCTGATAATGCTACATCTGATATTGCTACATCTGATAATGCTACATCTGATAATGCTACATCTGACAATGCTACATCTGACAAATGCTACATCTGATAAATGCTACATCTGATAAATGCTACATCTGACAAAGCTGTCTCTTTCTCCAAACTCTGTCTCTTTCTCCAACCGCTGGCTCTTTCTCCAAACTCTGGCTCTTTCTCCAAACTCTGGCTCTTTCTCCAAACTCTGGCTCTTTCTCCAAACTCTGGCTCTTTCTACAAATGCTGGCTCTTTCTACAAATGCTGGCTCTTTCTACAAATGCTGGCTCTCTCTTAAGGTGAGAGGATAATTGAGGAAAAACACTTAAAGGTAGCTTAATGGAATACTGTAGAGAAGGCCCAATAGAAAGAGAGAGAGAGAGAAAAGAGAGAGCTGCAAGCAAGCACAGGGTCTCACCATTCAGGCTTTCACACAGTGTACCCATCCTGAATACCTGATGAAAGAAACCCTGGGAACAACTATTCAGCACCAGATTCAACAGGCAACCGACCAAATCATCCCCAAAATCATCACAAGGCAACCCACCAAATCATCCCTGAGAGGAGAGTAAGTGTCCCCCGTCTACCTTTGTTTATCCGTACAGTGTTTTGGTGCATGAGAGACCAGCTGCTGCCTCCAGTGCATAGTACAAGACACTAATAGGAAGTCAAGTCACTACCATTACCAAGTACTTAATACCCATATTCAAAATAACCATGTTACCTAGCCAGCAGATTGGTCTGGTACTGTACATGTGATGACTTACAATTCCTCCAGAGTATTCAGACCCCTTGACTTTTTCCACATTTTGTTAGGTTACAACCTTATTCTAAAATTGATTAAATTGTTTTCCCCCCCTGATCAATTTACACATAATAACCCATAATGACAAAGCCAAAATAGGTTTTTAGATATTTTTGCAAATGTATTACGAATAAAAAACTGAAATATCACATTTACATAAGTATTCAGACCTGATTGCAGCATTGAGTCTTCTTGGGTATGACACTACAAGCTTGGCACAACTGTATTTGGGGAGTTTCTCACATTCTTCTCTGCAGATCCTCTCAAGCTCTGTCAGGTTGGATGGGGAGCGTTGCTGCACAGCTATTTTCTGGTCTCTCCAGAGATGTTAGATCGGGTTCAAGTCCGGGCTCTGGCTGGGCCACTCAAGGACATTCAGAGACTTGTCCCGAAACCACTCCTGCATCGTCTTGGCTGTGTGCTTAGGGTCGTTGTCCTGTTGGAAGGTGAACCTTCGCCCCAGTCTGAGGTCCTGAGCTCTCTTGAGCAGGTTTTCATCAAGGATCTCTCTATACTTTTCTCCGTTCATTTTTGCTTCGATCCTGACTAGTCTCTCAGTGCCTGCCGCTGAAAAACATCTCCACACCATGATGCTGCCCCCATCATTCTTTACCGCAGTGATGGTGCCAGGTTTCCTCCAAACGTGACGCTTGGCATTCAGGCCATATAGTTCAATCTTGGTTTAATCACACCAGAGAATCTTGTTTCTCATGGTCTGAGAGTCTTTAGAGGGCTGTCATGTGCATTTTACTGAGGAGTGTCTTCTGTCTGGCCACTCTACCATAAAGGCCTGACTGGTGGAGTGCTGCAGAGATGGTTGTCCTTCTGGAAGTTTCTCCCATCTCCACAGAGGAACTCTAGAGCTCTGTCAGAGTGACCATTGGGTTCATGGTCACCTCCCTGACCAAGGCCCTTCTCAACCGATTGCTCAGTTTGGCCGGGCGGCCAGCTCTAGGAAGAGCCTTGGTGGTTCCAAACTTGTTTCATTTAAGAATGATGGAGACCACTGTGTTCTTGGGGACCTTCAATGCTGCAGACATTTTTTGGTACCCTTTCCCAGATCTGTGCATCAACACAATCCTGTCTCTGAGCTCTACGGACAATTCCTTTGACCTCATGGCTTGGTTTTTGCTCTGACATGCACTGTCAACTGTGGGACCTTGTATAGACAGGTGTGCGCCTTTCCAAATCATGTCCAATCAATTGAATTTACCACAGGTGGACTCCAATCAAGTTGTAGATCAAGGATGATTAATGGAAACAGGATGCACCTGAGCTCAATTTCAAGTCTCATAGCAAAGGGTCTGAATACTATTATAAATAAGGAATTTCTGTTTAATATGTTAATACATTTGAAACATTTTCTAAAATGTGTTTTTGCTTTGTCATTATGGGGTATTGTGTGTAGATTGCTGAGGATTTATTTATTTTTTAATCCATTTTAGAGTAAGGCTGTAACGTAATAAAATTTGGGAAAAGTCAAGGGGTCTGAACACTTTCCGAAGGCACTGAACATCATAAAATCAACAGTCTTTTGATTGATCCAAAAGATTATGCTGGTAAAATTGCTCAGACCCATATAATGATCTAATAAGCTATGAAACGGAGGTAGCTTAAATCTATTCACTATGGTTATGTTATTTTAAATTGCTTCATGTAGAAATATGTGAGTAAAGTTAAGTAGAGGTAAAGAAACACATGCGCAGAACGTGATCCGCACATGCTCAGGAGCTTCGGGATCTTTAGTCTGGAGAAAAAAAGTCCAGGAAAAATTGGATCCGCAGCCACAGCCTAATTTAAATGTATTCATGATGTTGAATAGCTTAATGTTTTGAATCCCAATTAACTGGAGGAGGAGAGATGGTGCTCTTGATACGGTCATTCTACATAAATCCATATTTATACTGAGCATAATTATGAAGAGCAGGGGGTGATAAAGGAGGCATGACAAGGTGCTTGAGAGGGCCATAGCTGGAGGATTCCATCTGGTGAGCAGATAATTGGGGATAGCTATTAGATATTTATACATAAAGCATCTGCATATTGAATATGGACTAGGTTCTCACTCACCTTCCGTCTGCTAGTGTTGCCCGGACAACTGCCCATGCTGCCACGAACAGAGCTGGAACACCTGGAATTGGAATGATGAAAAGAACAGCAGCTTCCTACAAATGTTCTAAACACTAATTAAATAGAGCACCAGGCCCTAACATAACGCAATGACTTAATTGCTTGTTTTCTATTGAATTGGTGTTATTTTTGTTATTCCTTTTTTCAGAACTATGTTGTTGCATTTGTCTGTTCCTATGTAACACCCCACTAATAAGAGCTGCAATAGCACAGGAACAGGCTAGTTAGACAAAACATGAGTTGTTCAATCCAGAAATAGCTCTCTGAGACAGCATGAACTTTGAAAGCAGGATAATTGAGTGGGTTGATTTACTTTTGCTAAAAGGTGTTTTTAAGAGTCAGCTAGCTACAAAGCAGGAAGTTGTGAATCGTAATCAACAGACGTGGCTCTCTCCCCAATAGAGCTGAAAATATGAGTGAAGAAACTCAACTCTAAACTCGGAGTGTGGTGTCAGGAAAATAACCTCTCACTCAACATCAACAAAACAAAGGAGATGATCGTGGACTTCAGGAAACAGCAGAGGGAGCACCCACCATCCACATCAACGGGACAGTAGTGGAGAAGGTGGAAAGTTTTAAGTTCCTCGGCGTACACATCACGGACAAACTGAAATGGTCCACCCACACATACAGCGTGGTGAAGAAGGCACAACAGCGCCTCTTCAAACTCAGGAGGCTAAAGAAATTTGGCTTGATGCATAAACCTCTACAGATGCACAATCGAGAGCATCCTGTCGGGCTGTATCACCGCCTGGTACGGCAACTGCTCCGCCCTCAAACGCAAGGCTCTCCAGAAGGTTGTGCGGTCTGCACAACGCATCAACGGGGGCAAACTACCTGCCCTCCAGGACACCTACACCACCCGATGTCACAGGAAGGCCAAAAATAGCAACGATCTGAGCCACTGCCTGTTCACCCTGCTATCATCCAGAAGGCGAGGTCAGTACAGGTGCATCAAAGCTGGGACGGAAAGACAGAAAAACAGCTTCTATCTCAAGGTCATCAGACTGTTAAACAGCCACCACTAACATAGAGAGGCTGCTGCCAACATACAGACTCAAATCACTGGCCACTTTAATAAATAGATTCTCATCACTTTAAATAATGGCACTTTAATAATGTTTACATATCCTACATTACTCATCTCATATGTACTGTATATACAGTATTTTATACCATCTATTGTATTTTGCCTATGCCACACGGCCATCGCGCATCCATATATTTATATGTACAAATATCTGTATTTATTCTACCCCGTTACATTGTCTGTATAAGGTAGTCGTTGTGAATGTGTTAGATTACTTGTTAGGTATTACTGCACTGTCGGAACTAGAAGCACAAGCATTTTGCTACACTCGCATTAACATCTGCTAACCATGTGTATGTGACAAAAAATTTGATTTGATTTGACACCATCACACTTCCTCCATGCTTTACGGTAGGAACCACACATGCTGCGATCATCTACTCTGTGTCTCACAAAGACACGGCTGTTGGAACCAAACATTTTAAATTAGATCAAAAGGACAGATTTCCACCGCCCTAATGTCCATTGCTCGTGTTTCTTGGCCCAAGCAAGTCTCTTCTTCTTATTGGTGTCCTTTAGTAGCGGTATCTTTGCAGTAATTTGACGAAGAAGTCCTGATTCACGCAGTCTCCTCTGAACAGTTGATGTTGAGATGATGTGTCTGTTACTTTAACTCTGTGAAGCATTTATTTGGGCTGCAATCTGAGGTGCAGTTAACTCTAATGAACTTATCCTCTGCAGCAGAGGTAACTCTGGGTCTTCCTTTCCTGTGGCGGTCCTCATGAGATTCAGTTTCATCATAGCGCTTGAGGTTTTTTGCGACTGCACTTGAAGAAACTTTCAAAGTTCTTGAAATGTTTCGGATTGACTGACCTTCATGTCTTAAGGTAATGATGGACTGTCGTTTCTCTTTGCTTATTTGAGCTGTTCTCGCCATAATATGGCCTTGGTATTTTACCAAATAGGGCCATCTTCTGTATACAACCCCTACCTTGTCACAACTGATTGGCTTAAACGCATTAAGAAGAAAATAAATTCCACAAATTAACTTCTAACAAGGCACACCTGTTCATTAAAATGAATTCCAGGTGACTACCTCATGAAGCTGGTTGAGAGAATGCCAAGAGTGTGCAAAGCTTTCATCAAGGCAAAGGGTGGCTACTTTGAAGAATCTAAAATATATTTTGATTTGTTTAACACTTTTTTGGTTACTACATGATTCCATATGTGTTATTTCATAGTTTTGATGTCTTCACTATTATTCAATAATGTATAAAATAGTAAAAATAAAGAAAAACCCTTGAATGATTAGTGTCCAAACTTTTGACTGGTACTGTATAATATATATATACACTGCTCAAAAAAATAATGGGAACACTTGCACATTTGTGGCCTGCTGGAGGTCATTTTGCAGGGCGCTGGCAGTGCACCTCCTTGCACAAAGGCGGAGGTAGCGGTCCTGCTGCTGGGTTGTTGCCCTCCTACGGCCTCCTCCACGTCTCCTGATGTACTGGCCTGTCACCTGGTAGCGCCTGCATGCTCTGGACACTACGCTGACAGACACAGCAAACCTTTTTGCCACAGTTGGCATTGATGTGCCATCCTGGATGAGCTGCACTACCTGAGCCACTTGTGTGGGTTGTAGACTCCGTCTCATGCTACCACTAGAGTGAGAGCACCGCCAGCATTCAAAAGTGACCAAAACATCAGCCAGGAAGCATAGGAACTGAGAAGTGGTCTGTGGTCACCACCTGCAGAACCATTCCTTTATTGGGGGTGTCTTGCTAATTGCCTATAATTTCCACCTTTTGTCTATTCCATTTGCACAACAGCATGTGAAATTTATTGTCAATCAGTGTTGCTTCCTAAGTGGACAGTTTGATTTCACAGAAGTGTGATTGACTTGGAGTTACATTGTGTTGTGTAAGTGTTCCCTTTATTTTTTTGAGCAGTGTATATCTATTTATATATACTTGTATACACATTAGTCATCATAGATTGGTGTACAAAAACAAAGCACAAATTGATAGCTGAGCAGTATAAAAATTTGCAATGTTTGTTGTCCATAAATTATATATTACTGTGATATATACAGTTGAAGTTGGAAGTTTACATACACTTAGGTTGGAGTCATTAAAACTCATTTTTCAACCACTCCACAAATTTCTTGTTAACAAACTGTGGTTTTGGGAAGTCAGTTAGGACATCTACTTTGTGCATGACACAAGTAATTTTTCCAACAATTGTTGACAGACAGATTATTTCATTTATAATTCACACCTTTGCCAAATACATTTAAAACTGAGTTTAAATGTATTTGGCAAAGGTGTATGTAAACTTCCGACTTCAACTGTATATACATATATATATATATATTTTACTGTGTTTGCGGGTGTAAAACCATTGCACATAAGGGAGATAACATTTTCAGAGGACAACTTTAATGTTGGTATACTGCATAAGAAAACACATTTGCATGTTTTTACTTTAAACAAGAAAACAAACCACTCTGCTGAATATGACAGTTCCAACATAACAACCTGTTTACTCCGACATACTCATATTTAATTCACATAAATGTAATTACATGGTTCTCTGGATTGACATGGATCGCAGTTGTAATTTTCTGTCTCGGCTGAGTGGCTTAACCAAAGAGACAAAATCACATTGATTGACTGTGATAGAAATGATGGTTTGTGTCTAAGTAAGTGTGTGTGTGTGTGTGTGTGTGTGTGTGTGTGTGTGTGTGTGTGTGTGTGTGTGTGTGTGTGTGTGTGTGTGTGTGTGTGTGTGTGTGTGTGTGTGCCTGTCTGCTTGCCAGCATGCCTGCGCTCGTCAACAAACAGCTCCTTTCGTCTGAGAAAAAATAGTTATTTTTACATCTACATTTCAAACATTTCTGTTGTGGGCCCTGCTCCCTAACAGGGAGAACACATCAAACGAGGATGGGGCATGAAAAAAAAAAAATTTACCATAAGAGGGAGAGGAAGTATCAAAACATACAAGCAAGAGTCACTGTGAGGCCGAGTGGGGAAGAGAAGTGATTGTAAGAGGATTGGGGCAGATGCTATTGATGATTGTTCTCTGAATGTGCCTCTAATACAGTGGCTGTGAGGAGAGACTACTCTAATACAGTGGCTGTGAGAAGAGACTACTCTAATACAGTGGCTGTGAGAAGAGACTACTCCAATACAGCGGCTGTGAGAAGAGACTACTCTAATACAGTGGCTGTGAGAAGATACTACTCTAATACAGTGGCTGTGAGAAGAGACTACTCCAATACAGCGGCTGTGAGAAGAGACTACTCCAATACAGCGGCTGTGAGAAGAGACTACTCTAATACAGCGGCTGTGAGCAGAGACTACTCCAATACAGCGGCTGTGAGAAGAGACTACTCTAATACAGTGGCTGTGAGCAGAGACTACTCTAATACAGCGGCTGTGAGAAGAGACTACTCCAATACAGCGGCTGTGAGAAGATACTACTATAATACAGCGGCTGTGAGAAGAGACTACTCCAATACAGTGGCTGTGAGAAGATACTACTATAATACAGTGGCTGTGAGAAGAGACTACTCCAATACAGCGGCTGTGAGAAGAGACTACTCTAATACAGCGGCTGTGAGCAGAGACTACTCCAATACAGCGGCTGTGAGAAGAGACTACTCTAATACAGTGGCTGTGAGCAGAGACTACTCTAATACAGCGGCTGTGAGAAGAGGCTACTATAATACAGTGGCTGTGAGCAGAGACTACTCCAATACAGTGGCTGTGAGAAGATACTACTATAATACAGCGGCTGTGAGAAGATACTACTATAATACAGCGGCTGTGAGAAGAGACTACTCCAATACAGCGGCTGTGAGAAGAGACTACTCCAATACAGTGGCTGTGAGAAGATACTACTATAATACAGCGGCTGTGAGAAGATACTACTATAATACAGCGGCTGTGAGAAGAGACTACTCCAATACAGCGGCTGTGAGAAGATACTACTATAATACAGCGGCTGTGAGAAGAGACTACTCCAATACAGTGGCTGTGAGAAGATACTACTATAATACAGTGGCTGTGAGAAGAGACTACTATAATACAGCGGCTGTGAGAAGAGACTACTCCAATACAGCGGCTGTGAGCAGAGACTACTATAATACAGTGGCTGTGAGAAGAGACTACTCCAATACAGCGGCTGTGAGAAGATACTACTCCAATACAGCGGCTGTGAGAAGATACTACTATAATACAGCGGCTGTGAGAAGATACTACTCCAATACAGTGGCTGTGAGAAGAGACTACTCCAATACAGCGGCTGTGAGAAGAGACTACTATAATACAGCTGCTCTGAGCAGAGGCTACTATAATACAGCGGCTGTGAGAAGATACTACTATAATACAGTGGCTGTGAGCAGAGACTACTATAATACAGCTGCTGTGAGAAGAGACTACTATAATACAGTGGCTGTGAGCAGAGACTTCTATAATACAGCTGCTGTGAGAAGAGACTACTATAATACAGTGGCTGTGAGCAGAGACTACTCTAATACAGCGGCTGTGAGAAGAGACTACTCCAATACAGTGGCTGTGAGAAGATACTACTATAATACAGCGGCTGTGAGAAGATACTACTATAATACAGCTGCTGTGAGAAGATACTACTATAATACAGCTGCTGTGAGAAGAGACTACTCTAATACAGTGGCTGTGAGAAGATACTACTATAATACAGCGGCTGTGAGAAGATACTACTATAATACAGCTGCTGTGAGAAGATACTACTATAATACAGCTGCTGTGAGAAGAGACTACTCTAATACAGCGGCTGTGAGAAGATACTACTATAATACAGCGGCTGTGAGAAGATACTACTATAATACAGCTGCTGTGAGAAGATACTACTATAATACAGCTGCTGTGAGAAGAGACTACTCTAATACAGCGGCTGTGAGCAGAGGCTACTATAATACAGCTGCTGTGAGAAGAGGCTACTATAATACAGTGGCTGTGAGCAGAGACTACTATAATACAGTGATGGTAGATTTGTCTACCTGCGGACACAGTTTACTGTTGTACGGTGATGGTAGATTTGTCTACCTGCGGACACAGTTTATTGTTGTACGGTGATGGTAGATGTGTCTCCTTGCGGGGACACTGCTTTGTTTTACGGTGGCGGTAGATTTGTCTCCCTGCAGGGACAGTGGCATACCTTGAGTTTCGATCATGTCACCTGACTAAAGGGGTTAAGAACAGCATTGAAGTGTCATATAATGTCTCCTTTTGGGTCATACAGTTAAGTGGTTTCTAGGATCATGAAAGTAAGGATTACATATTGGCCACCGTCTCAATGGCTTAGTGTTTATTTTTATTTTTACATCTACCCTGTGGGTCTTACAGTAAAGTGGTTCAAAGGACAAAAGGAACATTTGTTCTGATGAAGAACCAAATAATGATTTAATACATGTTTTAAAGAAATATAAATTAATATTAGTTCTTAAGAAGAACCAGACAACGTCCAACAAATGTCCTAGTCTCGTATTCAATCAGCAACGGGAGACAGACGGAAAGGGAGGTCAAGCCAAATAACAAACATCACTGTTGCCACCTGTAGATGCCAGTTCCTGCCCCCACAACACACCTACCTGAGCAACACACCTGAAACCCTGTGGTAGAACCACTATCGTGCTGTCTCAATGAACTCTACCCAGTATGGTTTTAGCCCTTAAAATGGAGTCAGACCTTTACACCAATAGAGGAGATAATGGTTGGTGATCCTATAGTACTGGGGACTCATTTGGAATCTATGGAATGAGTACGTATCATCAGCAGGTGGCAAACATACACACGTTCTTTGCAGGGTTGTTTGATAACTGGACATCATGGTGGGCTGTGTGGTTCAAGTGTGGTTCAATTAACTCTGTCTGAAGCAGGGGTCCCCAACTTTTTCTTGCATGAGAGCTACTTTAAAAAAACAATGAAACATGTCGTGAGCTACAATTTTTTTCTAGACATTAAATAGGCGCATTCTTTTCTTCTCCACTGCAACTCTTCACCGCAGCTCTTTCCCAGGTCCTTAGTGTACTAGAGAAAGTAGTGCAGTATGTTTTATGTCAATATGGTAAAAATAATGGTAAATAAACAACTCTAAGAGGGGCCCTATGAAATCTGTGATTTTTTCCACCAAATTCTGTGATATTTTCCCAAATTAGGATAGAGAAACAATGAAATTGTATGTTCTGAGTCCATGTCAAAGCTGAAACCACATTTATGGGGGGTCTGGAAGAAAACTAACACATTTAGATTTTTGAGTGTAATTTGTCTTTAATTGTGCATCTGACCCTTTCATTGCGCATCTAGTGCATGAGGAATGTGCTGTCTAATGTGCCAGTCTTTCATGGCAACGTTTGCAAATAACAAATAATTGACAGAAATAATATACTTACTAATGATATACACTACCGGTCAAAAGTTTTAAAACACCTACTCATTCAAGGGATTTTCTTTATTTTTTACTATTTTCTACATTGTAGAATAATAGTGAAGACATCATAACTATAAAATAACGCATATGGAATCATGTAGTAACCAAAAAAGTGTTAAACAAATCAAAATATATTTTATATTTAAGATTCTTCAAATAGCCACCATTTGCCTTTGTCACGTTCGTTAAAGCGATGAGACCAAAGCGCAGCGTGATTTGAATGCATCTTCTTTTAATAAAGAAATAGGCTGATAGCCTTGATGACAGCTTTGCACACTCTTGGCATTCACTCAACCAGCTTCACCTGGAATGCCATTCCAACAGTCTTGAAGGAGTCCCCACATATTCTGAGCACTTGTTGGTTGATTTTCCTTCACTCTGTGGTCCAACTCATCCCAAACCATCTGAATTTAGTTGCGGTTGGGGGATTGTGGAGGCCAGGTCATCTGATGCAGCACTCCATCACTCTCCTTCTTGGTAACTTAGCCCTTACACAGCCTGGTGGTGTGTTTTGGGTCATTGTCATGTTGAAAAACAAATGATAGTCCCACTAAGCGCAAACCAGATGGGATGGTGTATTGCTGCGGAATGCTGTGGTAGCCATCCTGGTTAAGTGTGCCTTGAATTCTAAATAAATCACAGACAGTCTCACCAGCAAAGCACCCCCACACCATAACACTTCCTCCTCCATGCTTTACGGTGGGAAATAAACATGTGGATATCTTCCGTTCACCCTCACAAAGACACGGCAGTTGGAACCAAAAATCTCATATTTGGACTCCAGACCAAAGAACAAATTTCTACCGGTCTAATGTCCATTGCTCGTGTCTCTTGACCAAAGCAAGTCTCTTCTTATTATTGATGTCCTTAGTAGTTGTATCTTTGCAGCAAATCGACAATGAAACCCTGAATCACACAGTCTCCTCTAAACAGTTGATGTTAAGATGTGTCTGCTACTTGAACTCTGTGAAGCATTGATTTGGGCTGGTAACTTTAATGAACTTATCCTCTGCAGCAGAGGTAACTCTGGGTCTTCTTTTCTTGTGGTGGTCCTCATGAAAGCCAGTTTCATCATAGTGCTTGAGGGTTTTTGCGACTGCACTTGAAGAAACTTCCAAAGTTATTTACATTTTCCATATTGACTGACCTTCATGTCTTATAGCAATGATGGACTGTCATTTATTTTTATTTTATTTTTTTTATTTATTTTTAAATTGTATCCCCTTTTCTGTATCCCCACCCAATTTTCGTGGTATCCAATCGCTAGTAATTACTATCTTGTCTCATCGCTACAACTCCCGTACGGGCTCGGGAGAGACGAAGGTCGAAAGCCATGCGTCCTCCGAAGCACAACCCAACCAAGCCGCACTGCTTCTTAACACAGAGCGCCTCCAACCCGGAAGCCAGCCGCACCAATGTGTCGGAGGAAACACCGTGTACCTGGCCCCCTTGGTTAGCGCGCACTGCGCCCGGCCCGCCACAGGAGTCGCTGGAGCGCGATGAGACAAGGATATCCCTACCGGCCAAACCCTCCCTAACCCGGACGACGCTAAGCCAATTGTGCGTCGCCCCATGGACCTCCCGGTCACGGCCGGCTGCGACAGAGCCTGGGCGCGAACCCAGAGACTCTGGTGGCGCAGCTAGCACTGTGATACAGTGCTCTAGACCACTGCGCCACCCGGGAGGCCCTGGACTGTCATTTCTCTTTGCTTATTTGAACTGTTCTTTTCATATTATGGACTTGGTCTTTTACCAAATAGGGCTATCTTCTGTATACCACCTCTACCTTGTCACAACACAACTGATTAGTTCAAACTCATTAAGAGGAAAGAAATTCCACAAATTAACTTTTAGGAAGGCACACCTTTTAATTGAAGTGCATTCCAGGTGACAACCTCATGCAGCTGGTTGAGAGAATGTCAAGAGTGTGCAAAGCTGTCATCAAGACAAAGGCTGGCTACTTTGAAGAATCTCAAATATAAATATATTTTGATTTGTTTAACACTTTTTTGGTTACTACATGATTCCATATGTGTTATTTCATAGTTTTGATGTCTTCACTATTATTCTACAACGTAGAAAATAGTAAAAATAAAGAAAAACCCTTGAATGAGTAGGTGTTGTAAAACCTTCGACCGGTAGTGTACTTCTGTCAGGTAAGCCTACTTTGCAGTTAAAATGTAATTGATAAGGTTTGGGGTAAAGTATTTATTTCAAACAACAAGAAGGTTATCATATCAAATGGCTACACAAAGAGTGATAGACAAACGCGCGGACCACACAGACAGACAGGGGAAATATTGCTGGAAATTAATTGGCAGATATTGTTTAGGTTTGGCTTTTTAAGCCGATAGTGGCTAACCAGGGGTGGGATTATGTCAATGGTGTGTTGATTACATAGTAGCTGGGAGCTTGCTGTGTCTGATACTTGTGAGATTTGTTAATGACAGTTTGTGGTGGAACACGTGAAAATTGCATGAACTTTCAGAATTGTTTGGAGGCTACTCACATGTGGGCTGCGAGCTACTGGTAGCTTACGATTGACCTGTTAGAGACCCCTGGTCTAAAGCCTGCTGTCGTTGATAAATTGTTTGTGCTGGACAGAGCAGGGGTGTTTCTCAAAATGCATACTACCGTGCTTCGAGGGTCAGAGTATAAGTCCAAATCAAAATATGCGAAATGGAGCATGGAGGGCACTTCTCGAATAAGTACTCCATTTGTACGTGTTTTGAAGCATGTATCGATGTAAGCTTCAAAGAAAAGTATGCAAAGAAATGACACAACCACTTTTAAAATTGAAATTAATGGCGGCCATTATTTGAGCTGAAGCGTGAGAAAACACACCCCGCCCTTTGAATTGAAATGTTGCCCATTCACATCTAATATGTTGCCTGACTACAATATTTTATCTTGATACGTTAACAAATACTCGTGTTAATTTTGGCATGGTTACCTGCCTATAATTTCCACTGTAGGTCGCAAGCCAATAGTAAGTCAATAGAGCTAACTGGCTAGCTACTTACTACGGTTAGCTAGCCAGACAGCCACGAATAATTGTTAGCTAGCTACCAACGAAGAATTGAAATCTACATTGGATAACATTGGATTTAGGTCATTTTTGACTGTTAAACTATCTGGTTAGCTACATTATTACGATTCACAAATAGCTAGCAAATAATTATGGAGTGTTTATCCTGTTTTGTCTCTGTCAACATTGTCCTGGCTAGAAATAGAAAGGTTCAGTAAATGGGTAACTGTCTAGCTAGCTAGCCACGAAGAATTGTTAGCTAGCTACCTAAGTAGAATTGACATCTACTGTACCTTGCATAACATTTGTTTTAGGTAATGTTTGCCTGTTTAACTAGCTAGCTAGAGTATAAGGATTCACATATATCTAGCTGATAATTAAGAAGTAAAATGTTTGCTTTTTTTGTCTATATTGTTGCCATTGTCCTGACTGGAAGAAGGTTCAGTGAATGGGGAGATGCAGCGTGAGGTAATACAGTAGGGGGAGTGGGAGGTAATACAGTAGGGGAAGTGCGAGAGCTTCTCAAATGTAATGTTTTATACGTTTTCCACACTCGCGTCCTCACAAGAACGCCCTCGGAGAATGCTCTTGGAGCATGAGAGTGTGGAGCCCGGTAGCATGCATATTGAGAAACACCCCAGGTATCAGTGCATTATCATTGTGTACTGGCTGCTAGCACAGCAAACATGGATGAAAATCTAATTTAGATAACAAACATGTACTTTGGCCACCTTTATAAATATTGATAGCATTATTACCAAAGCTCTTGATGAAATAAACAACGATTTGGACACTAAATTTGTTTTTAGAATGCACACCAGCCCAATCCAATCCCATAAAGTCTGCGGCCCTATAATGACATCATCACACACAGGTCTTTGTAACCAAATAGTTTTAATCTCAATGAAAATAATCTGTAGTGAAATGAAAATGGAAATCTCGACACACACACTCACCCCATCCGATGAGGGTGAAGCCCCACAGGTACTTGGTGTCTGAGAGGAAGGCCATGAAGATGAGGCTGTGGAGGTACAGGCCCTCTACCAGGATCCAGTAGTAATTAGTGGCCAGGAAGTAGATGAACAGCAACACTGTCACCTTACACCCAATCTGGAGAGAGAGAGAGCAAGAGAGAGTGAAATAGAGAGAGAGAGAGAAGGGAGAAAGGGGGAGGGGAGAGGAGAGAGAGGGGGAAGGGAGAGAAATCAAAAACAAGCGAGAAAAAATATTGATTAGTAAGAAAATGACAATATAGAACCTTGTTAAAGCTTCGGAATTGCCCCAGGGTTTCACTGTCTTTCACAATCACCCCCCCCCCCCCCCCCACCCCCCCAAATGATTTATTCTCACAGCAGGTATTTAATCAAAGTCTCTGTTCAAGTTCTTGTCTTTCTAAAGAGGTAAGTGGTTCTGGTTCCAGGGAGACCCATGCTATCTCAGATGTTGAGAGACAAGCGGGAGGGAGATAGCAGATGCTTTTCATAACTGACGACAAATAATTATGGGGACACAACACTCCCATTTCCAGCCTAAGTGGAAATGGGAGTCGAAATGGAAATAACAGCATCCAAGAAACACTGTAGACACATCCATCACAGCTTGAGACAACGACTTTACAATGTGATATTTCTCTAAACGGCTTCCCTTCTAGTCCACATTTAGTCATGCCAAGCCATTAGAAAAGAAAGAGAGACATTAGTATTGCTCATTATTGCCAAGCTTTGACTGAGTTTCTTTCTACACTACTGGCTTTGGGGATCTGATTTGTAAATAACTGTTCATGATTTGAATTGCAGGCTACTCCCCTTTAATAATGAACTCTGGATCCCTTTGTGATGCTGAACCAAGGTCCTTGTTTACCAACTTTACACTGTGAAGTGTAAACTTTACACAGTGTATCTTCAAACTGAGAGAAAAAAAAATGCTGTGTAAACTTGCAATGACTGAGGTTGATAACCTTATTGGCTATTTACAACACAACAGAGAGCATTGATGTGATGCGAACCTTAGGTCTTAGTGATACTTTTAACTCTCATATTAAAAGGAGCTGCTTTGACCAATTAGATGGTATTATCCATTTGCATTAGGAGACTCATGAAACAATTTACCTTCTGTAGACGTTCACACATCAGCATGGGTGTGTATTGGATGTGGTTGAGTAGATCAAATGTGCCAGGGGATTCCCAGAAGCCTTGACAAGCACTAGTCATATTGATCTTAACTCCATGCTGTAAGATGCACTCGGGGTGTTTTAATCAGCCTATTAGCTAAACTTGAGGTGATCAACACTACAGCAGCTCAAAGAACAGGAGGCTCCATACTGTGTTCAGCTATGTCACCTACATGTAGAACAGTTGAGACCTATGTCACCTACATGTAGAACAGTTGCGACCTATGTCACCTACATGTAGAACAGTTGAGACCTATGTCACCTACATGTAGAACAGTTGAAAGCTATGTCACTAACATGTAAAACAGTTGAGATCTATGTCACTAACATGTAAAACAGTTGAGACCTATGTCACCTACATGTAGAACAGTTGAGACCTATGTCACCTACATGTAGAACAGTTGAAAGCTATGTTACCTACATGTAGAACAGTTGAAGCTATGTCACTAACATGTAAAACAGTTGAGACCTATGTCACCTACATGTACATGTCACCTTCGTCAACCATTTCGAAAAGAAGGTCGACGACATCCGATCCTCGTTTGCTAAGTCAAACGACACCGCTGGTTCTGCTCACACTGCCCTACCCTGTGCTCTGACCTCTTTCTCCCCTCTCTCTCCAGATGAAATCTCGCGTCTTGTGACGGCCGGCCGCCCAACAACCTGCCCGCTTGACCCTATCCCCTCCTCTCTTCTCCAGACCATTTCCGGAGACCTTCTCCCTTACCTCACCTCGCTCATCAACTCATCCTTGACCGCTGGCTACGTCCCTTCTGTCTTCAAGAGAGCGAGAGTTGCACCCCTTCTGAAAAAACCTACACTCGATCCCTCCGATGTCAACAACTACAGACCAGTATCCCTTCTTTCTTTTCTCTCCAAAACTCTTGAACGTGCCATCCTTGGCCAGCTCTCCTGCTATCTCTCTCAGAATGACCTTCTTGATCCAAATCAGTCAGGTTTCAAGACTAGTCACTCAACTGAGACTGCTCTTCTCTGTATCACGGAGGCGCTCCGCACTGCTAAAGCTAACTCTCTCTCCTCTGCTCTCATCCTTCTAGACCTATCGGCTGCCTTCGATACTGTGAACCATCAGATCCTCCTCTCCACCCTCTCCGAGTTGGGCATCTCCGGCGCGGCCCACGCTTGGATTGCGTCCTACCTGACAGGTCGCTCCTACCAGGTGGCGTGGCGAGAATCTGTCTCCTCACCACGCGCTCTCACCACTGGTGTCCCCCAGGGCTCTGTTCTAGGCCCTCTCCTATTCTCGCTATACACCAAGTCACTTGGCTCTGTCATAACCTCACATGGTCTCTCCTATCATTGCTATGCAGACGACACACAATTAATCTTCTCCTTTCCCCCTTCTGATGACCAGGTGGCGAATCGCATCTCTGCATGTCTGGCAGACATATCAGTGTGGATGACGGATCACCACCTCAAGCTGAACCTCGGCAAGACGGAGCTGCTCTTCCTCCCGGGGAAGGACTGCCCGTTCCATGATCTCGCCATCACGGTTGACAACTCCATTGTGTCCTCCTCCCAGAGCGCTAAGAACCTTGGCGTGATCCTGGACAACACCCTGTCGTTCTCAACTAACATCAAGGCGGTGGCCCGTTCCTGTAGGTTCATGCTCCACAACATCCGCAGAGTACGACCCTGCCTCACACAGGAAGCGGCGCAGGTCCTAATCCAGGCACTTGTCATCTCCCGTCTGGATTACTGCAACTCGCTGTTGGCTGGGCTCCCTGCCTGTGCCATTAAACCCCTACAACTCATCCAGAACGCCGCAGCCCGTCTGGTGTTCAACCTTCCCAAGTTCTCTCACGTCACCCCGCTCCTCCGCTCTCTCCACTGGCTTCCAGTTGAAGCTCGCATCCGCTACAAGACCATGGTGCTTGCCTACGGAGCTGTGAGGGGAACGGCACCTCAGTACCTTCAGGCTCTGATCAGGCCCTACACCCAAACAAGGGCACTGCGTTCATCCACCTCTGGCCTGCTCGCCTCCCTACCACTGAGGAAGTACAGTTCCCGCTCAGCCCAGTCAAAACTGTTCGCTGCTCTGGCACCCCAATGGTGGAACAAACTCCCTCACGACGCCAGGACAGCGGAGTCAATCACCACCTTCCGGAGACACCTGAAACCCCACCTCTTCAAGGAATACCTAGGATAGGATAAGATAAAGCAATCCTTCTGCCCCCCCCCCCCCTTAAAAGATTTAGATGCACTATTGTAAAGTGGCTGTTCCACTGGATGTCATAAGGTGAATGCACCAATTTGTAAGTCGCTCTGGATAAGAGCGTCTGCTAAATGACTTAAATGTAAATGTAAATGTATGTAGAACAGTTGAAGCTATGTCACTAACATGTAAAACAATTGAGACCTATGTCACCTACGTGTAGAACAGTTGAAAGCTATGTCACCTACATATAGAACAGTTGAAAGCTATGTCACTTACATGTAGAACAGTTGAGACATATGTCACCTACATGTAGAACAGTTGAAAGCTATGTCACCTACATGTAGAACAGTTGAAAGCTATGTCACTTACATGTAGACCAGTTGAAAGCTATGCATTAGCTAACCTTTTACACAGCTATTATGCATATGATGTTGAAGAGTAAATGAATGATATAGAAAAAAAATAGAAGAATATGTATATACACACCCACATACAAATATACACACACACACATATATATTAACTATATTTATACAGTACAAATCAAAGGTTTGCACACACCTGCTCATTCAAGGGTTTTTCTTTCTTTATACTATTTTCTACATTGTAGAATAATAGTGAAGACATCAAAACTATGAAATAACACATATGGAATCATGTAGTAACCAAAAAAGTGTTAAACAAAATATATTTTATATTTGAGATTCTTCAAAGTAGCCACCCTTTGCCTTGATGACAGCTTTGCAAACCCTTGTCATTCTCTCAAACAGCTTCATGAGGTAGTCACCTGGAATGTATTTCAATTAACAGGTGTGCCTTGTTAAAAGTTAATTTGTGGAATTTCTTTCCTTCTTAATGAGTTTGAGCCAATCAGTTGTGTTGTGACAAGGTAGGGTTGGTGTACAGAAGATGGCCCTATTTGGTAAACGACCAAGTCCATATTATGGCAAGAACAGCTCAAATAAGCAAAGAGAAACGACAGTCCATCATTACTCTAAGACATGAAGGTCAGTCAATCTGGAACATTTCAATAACTTTGAGGGGTTCTTCAAGTGCAGTTGCAAAAACCATCAAGCGATATTATTAAATTGGCTCTCATGAGGACCGCCACAGGAAAGGAAGACACAGAGCTACCTCTTCTGTAGAGGATAAGTTCATTAGAGTTACCAGCCTCAGAAATTGCAGCCCAAATAAATGCTTCACAGAATTCAAGTAACAGACTCATCCCAACATCAACTGTTCAAAGGAGACTGCATGAATCAGGCCTTCATGGCCAAATTGCTGGAAATAAAGCACTAACTAAGAAGATGAGACTTGCTTGGGCCAAGAAACACAAGCAATGGACATTAGACTGGTGGAAATCTGTCCAAAGGCCTGATGAGTCCAAATTTGAGATTTTTGGTTCCAACCGCCGTAGCTTTTTGAGACACAGAGTAGGTGAATGGATGATCTCTGCATGTGTGGTTCCCACCTTGAAGCATAGAGGAGGAGGTGTGATGGTGCTTTGCTGGTAACACTGTCTGTGATTTATTTGGAATTGAAGGCGCACTTAACCAGCATGGCTTCCACAGCATTCTGCAGTGATACTCCACCCCATCTGGTTTGCACTTAGTGGGACTATAATTTGTTTTTCAACAGGACAATGACCCAAAACACACCTTCAGGCTGTGTAAGGGCTATTTGACCAAGAAGGAGAGTGATGAAGTGCTGCATCAGATGAGCTGGCCTCCACAATCACCTGAACTCAACCAAATTGAGATGGTTTGGGATGAGTTGGACCACAGAGTGAAGGAAAATCAGCCAACAAGTGCTCCTTCAAGACTGTTGGAAAAGCATTCCTCATGAAGCTGGATGAGATAATACCAACAGTGTGCAAAGCTGTCATCAAGGCAAAGCGTGGCTAATCTCAAATATAAAATATATTGTTTAACACTTTTTTGGTTACTACATGATTCCATATGTGTTATTTCATAGTTTTGATGTCTTCACTATTATTCTATAATGTATAAAATAGTAAAAATAAAGAAAAACCCTTGAATGAGTAGGTGTGTCCAAACTAATGACTGGTACTGTATATATATATAGTGGTGCAGTCAGTCCACAAGGTGACACAGCGCCTTTGGGAGTAACCCTGCCTCCACTCACACAATAGAACCCAGTGGCGTAAAGCCCTTAAGTAAAAATACTTTGATGTACTACATACGTTGTTTTTTGGGGTATCTGTACTTTACTTTACCATTTATATTTTTGACAACTTTTAATTTTACTTCACTACATTCCTAAAGAAAATCATTTACTTTTTACGACATACATTTTCCTTGACACCCAAAAGTACTCGTTACATTTTGAATGGTTAGCGGGACATAAAAATGGTCCAACTCACACACTTATCAAGAGAATTTCCCTGGTCATCCCTACTGCCTCTGATCTGGCAGACTCACTAAACACACATGCTTCGTTTGTAAATGATGTCTGAGGGATGGAGTGTGCCCCTGTCTATCCATAAATAAAATAAAAACTACAAAATGGCGCCATCTGGTTTGCTTAATATAAGGAATTTTAAATGATGTATAGTTTTTTACTTTTACTCAAGTAGTATTTTATTTTACTGACTTTCACTTGAGTCATTTTCTATTAAGGCATCTTTACTTTTACTCAAGTATGACAATTGGGTACTTTTGCCACCACTGGATCACTCAGTCACCATCTCCCTCTCTTTCTGTGACTGACTCTCTTACTCCCTTTCTCTTGCTTCTTTTCTCTGTTCCCTCTGTATCTGCTGAAAGTGCTACTAGAGACCATGTTATAATATCCCGAAACCCTGACTTTGAAGCTCTGGCACCTCTTTCATCACCACATTTAGCTATGGGGAATGAGGAATTTGCCCCATTGTACTGAAGATCAGTTCGAAGGACATCCTCAGGTTACTCCCAACAGTGAAACGCAAGATTAAGATATTTATTGTCTCTGCCCTCCCACTTTGTGTGTCCCACTCTTATACTGAATACTTATGCAAATTATATTTCCCTTTATTATTTTTGTATAAATTAGCAAAAAATTCAAAAAATCTATTTTTGCTTTGTCATTATGGGGTACTGTGTGTAGATTGATGAGAGAAAAAAACAATTTAATCCATTTTAGAATATGGCTGGAACGTAATAACATTTGGAAAAAGTCAAGGCGTCTGAATACTTTCGAATGCACTATACTGCATTATACTGTATAATATGTTCCAATAATAGTATGTTCCATTTAGTTTGTGTCCACATAGTCATCCATCCACCTTTGAAAGAACCCTAAAGCTACAGTATGTTTAAAGCTTTCAGTCAACTCTCTCCTCACCAATCAGGTGAACATCGCACATGGCATCTGAAGGAGAAAATATATATATATTTTGCAACCCATCCAGGAGCCTTGAAGTGGAAAACAGGGTATGAAGAGGAGGAAGAGAAGAAGGAAGAGAAGGATCAGGATGAAGAGAAGAGGCAGGAGGAAGAACACTCACATTTGGTGAGCTGTAACTAATTGGCTAGATTTAGCGGATTCTGATCATCAGGTCAGTCAGTATGCTTTGACGAACTTCCTACTTTGAAGTCTCACAGGCAGAAGCCCACTCACAATTCAGTCAGAGATTAAATCACGCAGCTAATTCACTGAAAACATCATCTTATCTCAAGAGGGCTGCAGCATTGCACATTAAATCACTCATAAAACAAAAAGCATACAAGTATTTAAAAAAAAGATGCACATCGCATTGGCACTACTTTTTTGGGGCAAGCTCTGAGCAAAAGCACTGCGACCTGAACCATAAAGGTTCAGCTGGTGTCTCGCACCTGAGAGACCAACGACTGTGTACATACGTCTTGTTCTGTGGCAGCTCTCAGTAAGCATGTAACAGACAGCCTTAAGGCTGTCTTAAGGCTGTCTTAAAGCCTTAAGGCATATGTGTCATCTATATGAGTCAGAAGCATTTATTCTAGTGCCAAAATGTACTACAAAGTGTAAATAGGATAATTTTGGTCCTAAAGTCAGTATCGTCCAAAATAAAGATTTGCAAGACATAAGGAATCTAGGATATGTAACAGTTTTCCTTGGGTTGGATTTATTTCAATCCTGCCCATATGCCCAGAGCTGTCAGCCCCCAAGTAATCATACCTTCAGAGCGCAGCTGCATGAAACCTGAACGTAATGCCCGTAGCTGCAGAATGCAGACTGACTGTGGTACATTTGATTTGACTTTGGATATTCCTTTGGGGCTAGTTTGGGACCATCAGTAAATTAAGTAAATTCATTGACACAATATAGGACCATATTTTCACATTTTAAAATTTTAAGTACTTTCTAATAAATTTCAAACCAACTATAAATTGTAGAAATCTATATGCAAATATTGAAAGCAGCAAAAAGAGAATTAAAAGATATGCAACATGAAAATGTTTTCAAATTTACATTGTGTCATTTGCTGACGGTCCCTAACTAACCCCACTGATCCATAGCCAAGCCAACTTTGCCATGGTAGTACTGTACACAGGCCGGCTGAAGCTACAGTAATTGGCGAATTAAGTTTGCTAGCTTGCTAGCAAACCTAAGCTACTTCCAGACCTAGTTAGACTGTTTCAAATGAACTAGAAAGGTGAGTGACTAACTGTATACCATTTTGGCAGAGTGAATGTATACCCACATCAAAGCACACGTCCAAGACCAAAATCTCAGTTTCAGTGGCATTTCCTAATGAGGAGGATTGAAACCGAGGATCAGTTTAGCCCCTCTTTAAAGCAAAACAGAAAACAAAAGACAGTACAGTAAGAAGCACAAACCATTCTAAATGTTCCTGAGGAACAACTACATAAAAAGGGAAGAGGTTAAAGGGATGGTTCGAGGTTTTGGCAGCGAAGCCCTTTATCTACTTCCCCAGAGTCAGAGGAACTTGTGGATACCTTTTTTTATGTCTCTGCGTCCAGTATGAAGGAACTTAGTTTGGTGAGCCAACGCTAACTAGCGTTAGCACAATGACTGGTAGGAACAGCTAGGAACAGGTAGCATAAAAATGGTATCCACGAATGGTATCCATCTGACTCTAGTAGATAAAAGGCTTAGTTACCAAAATCTCGAACTATCCCTTTAAAGTAAAACATTCCAGTCTGCATAGCTTTGAATTATTTGAACCAGCTTTCCCTGATAAAAAAAATACATTTTCTGTGTGATGCCTGTGAAGCCTATTTCCGCTGGCTAGCAGGCTATAGTGCTAATCTAGTGCTCCCAGTGGTCTATCCTCCCTCACATGTTCAGTGTGTGTATCTCTGATTATTCAGTCATTACAGAGCAGAGGAGGTTGCAGTAAGGGAACAGTCAGACTTACAGAGCTTTTTCAGAGCTGGACGCGGCTCTAGTTATAGAGTTGAAATTTAGCTTGATATTGAATGGAAACCACAGACATGTGAGTGGAGACTATAGCCTCGGGATACTGAGCTCAGCCAGTCTAATGAGCTTTTCCAGTGCATCAGCATGCATGGCTTTGGCTGCGTTTAGACAGGCAGCCCAATTATCATATTTTTTCACTAATTGATCTTTTGAACAGATCAGCTCTGAAAATGTTCTGATGTGAAAAGTTCTGCTGCGATTGGTCAAAAGACCAATTAGTGGGGAACAAATAAGGGAGGGTAGGCCATCATTGTAAAAAAAAAAAAATTGTTCTTAACTGATTTGCCTACTTAAATAAAGGTAAAAGGGGATCCGAGCGTGGACAATTATGTGTCCACCATGATGCAAAAGGACGCTTGTCATAAAGATGCCTGGCAACAAGAAGCTTGAAACCAGTACTACTCCCATCACAGGGGAAGAAAGTGTCAAAACGTGCAAACAGAACCCCAAAAATGAGAGGGCATCCTCAGCCTCTCCCAAGAGCTTCCATGAGTCATGGAAGTCTAATCTGTATTTTTCAAGGGCACATCACAGGGGTGCTGGACCGAAGAAAATGTGTAGAAATGAAGTAGGACCCGCACACACAGTTGCATTCACTAGCCTAATTCAAGGTGTCTAATGGAGCAATTGTGTGTGCAGGTCACTGTTTTATTTATTCATGGAAGAGCAGGGATTATTGGGATTCTTGGGGAGAAGGAGTGAAGGAGGGCAGGAGTGAAGGAGTAGAGGCACAGAGAAGTGGAGGAGAGCAAGAGTGGGAGGTGCAGGCAAGAGGTGCAGCGCTACTACTACTCACATACTGAGAGTTATCCAGCGGTGCCATGGCCACAGTCTTGACGTTATCCATGAGCACGGCATCAAACTCCTGCAGGCCGGCGCTGGTGTGCACCACCCGGTCCTTGACGAAGATGCTGACAGCTCGGAGCATGAAGGAGACAAACAGGTGGATGTGGATGTAGTTCCTGGTACAGTGGAGACGCCTGACAGGAAACAGAGGACCAGGAAATGTTAACATCTCTAATAGCTGAGACACACTGAAAATATAAACTTCTATAAGCAGCATGTGGCCGCGTTGTGTTAGCAACCACCTGCTGTGTGAGCACTAACACACCCAGCAGGTGGCCGATATTCTGATCAGAGGCGCGCTGGTTTTAAACCATAAGATTCTGTTATAACCATGTTATGACCCCTCTACAGTCTAAGCCCTGTCTAGGCTGGGGGAAGGGGAGGGGTGGTCTGCTAAGCTATGTGGAATTGTTTTAAGAAGGTTATACCAAGGATCATTTTGCTATTTGATCTTGAATTGTAAAACTCATTGAAGTATAAAAAAAACCCACATTGAATAACAGATTCACTACATGGAACAGATAGCCCCGCAAAAAGTTTGTTCTGAAGTGTCTGTCCTATGTCTGAAAGATAATCAAATCAAATTAAATCGAATTTTATTGATCACATATACATATTTAGCAGATGTTATTGCGGGTGTAGCGAAATGCTTGTGTTCCTAGCTGTAACAGTGCAGTAGTATCTAAACATGATTCACAACAATACACACAAATCTAAAAGTAAAATAATGGAATTTAAAAAATATATATAGTTATTAGACCGAGCAATGTTGGAGTGACTAAAATACACTAGAATAGAATACAGTATATACATACATATGAGATTAAAGTGACTAGTGTTCCATTATTAAAGTGGCCAGTGATTCCAAGTCTATGTATATAAGGCAGCAGCCTCCAAGGTGCAGGGTTGCGTAACCGGGTGGAAGCCGGCTAGTGATGGCTATTTAACAGTCCGATGACCTTAAGATAAAAGCTGTTTTTCAGTCTCTCAGTCCCAGCTTTGATGCACCTGTACTGGCCTCGTCTTCTGGATGATAGCGGGGTGAACAGGCCGTGGCTCGGGTTGTTGACTTCCTTGTCACATCTGCTCCTGCTACGCCCTCTAGTGTTCATCCGGTGTCTTCTTGACCTGCAGTTACTCCCCCTGTACATCTCTCTCTCTCCCTCTCCCTCTCTGTGTGATTGTGTGGTTGGAGACAGGTGTGCTGGAGTCAGAGCAGATCCCTACCAGCTGCAACTCGTTCCATAATCAAGACCTCTACAAATACTCAGTCATGCCACTTCCACTCTCCCAGATCGTAATCTCTGCTCAGTCAGTTCATTATTTTAGCCATTTATGATTATTCAAGATCCTGTGCCTGTTTCCATGCCTGACACCTTTTATCCTCTCATTGCAGTTACCGCTCTGTCTCTGGCTCCTGTCTCCTGTTCCACATCTCACCACCCAACCACCTTACTCTGGATTGTCTCACCACCACTACCTTGGATTCCCCTCAGGACCTGTTTACCCTGTTCTACTCAGCTAACTCCAACCTCAGTCTCCACATCTGGCTTTTCTGCAACTCATCTGAGCTTCCTGGGATCTGTACTCCATATCTCTCTGTGTAACAATAAATATTTTGGTTCATTCATCCCTGTTTGCTCATCAGAGTCTGCTCTTGCTCCGCTTAACAGTCCTTGATTACCTTTTTGGCCTTCCTGTGACATCGGGTGCTGTAGGTGTCCTGGAGGGCAGGTAGTTTTCCCCCTCTATTCCTCATTGTCCTTGTCGGTTATTGTTCCCATGTCCGTTGGTCGTGTGAGTACCTATGCGTTGTTTCAGCTTCTGTGCTGTGTGTTTTGTATATTGTGTATTACGGGTCTCGTCCCCCACTTTGTCTCTGTACTGATGTTTTGCCTGTTTGATTTCCTTACGGAGGGAATAATTAGACTGTTTGTATAAGGTCATATTCCCAGTCACCTTGCCATGGTTAAATGCGGTGGTTCGCGCTTTCAGTTTTGCGCGAATGCTGCCATTTACCCACGGTTTCTGGTATGGGTAGGTTTTAATAGTCACAGTGGGTACAACATCTCCTATACACTTCCTGATGAACTCAGTCACCGTATCCATGTATTCGTCGTTGTTCTTCTGAGGATACCTGGAACATATCCAGTCCGCATGATCAAAACAATCTCAAAGCATGGATTCCGATAGGTCAGACCAGCGTTGAATAGACCTTAGCACGGGTACTTCCTGTTTGAGTTTCTGCCTATAGGAAGGGAGGAGCAAAATGGAGTCGTGATCAGATTTTCCGAATGGAGGGCGGGGGAGGGCCTTGTAGGCATTTAAAAAAAGTTGAGTAGCAGTGGTCCAATGTTTTACCAACTCGAGTACTACTGTACGGTCAGTGTTGGTAGAACTTCGGTAGCGTATTCCTCAAATTTGCTTTGTTAAAATCCCCAACTACAATAAAGGATTTGTTTTTTCCAGTTTGCATAAATTCCAGTGTAGTTCTTTGAGGGCCATCGTGGTATCGGCTTGAGGTGGATTATACATGGCTGTGACTATAACCAAAAAGATTTATCTTGGGAGGTAATAGGTCGGTATTTTAGGTCGGGTGAACAAAAGGACTTGAATTTCTGTATGCTATCATAATCACACCATGAGTGGTTAATCATCAAACATACATCCCCACCTTTCTTCTTCCCGGAGAGTTCTTTATCCCTGTCTGTGCAATGTACTGAGAACCCAGATGGCTGAATAGACGGCACAATATATCCCATTAGAGCCATGTTTCCGTGAAACAGAGTACGTTACAATCCCTGATTGTAAATTTATTTGAAATACATTTGATTTGATTTGATTTGATGTATCTTTGGAAGGAGATCCTCACCCTGAACTCGTCTACTTTATTATCCAGAGACTGAACATTAGAAAGTAATACACTCGGAAGCGGTGGATGGTGTGCACACCTGAGTCGGACTAGAAGTCCACTCCAAATACCGCTTCTCCGCCGGCGGTGTTTTGGAGCAGCCTCTGGAATAAGTTAAATTGTCCTGGGGGGTACAACACAGGATCCAATTCGGGAAAGTCATAATCCTGGTCGTAATGCTGGTGAGTTACCGCCGCTCTGATATCCAAAGGTTCTTTCCGGGTGTATGTAGTAATACGAAAAGATTTCTGGGCTAATAATGCAAGAAATAACACACCCAAAAACAAAATACTGCAAAGATGCTTAGGAGCTAAAAGCAGAGCTGCCATATCTGTTGGCGCAATCTTACCAGAAGAAGATCAGGAGAAAAAAAATTGGGGACATGTATTTAACCCCTTATTTTTCCCACTAAACAGTCTGCATGTATACTTCCATTCACTTATTCAGCTGCTACCGGGGGAACTTCAGACGAATCCTGTGAGGCCTGTGGGCGTCTTAGAGAGTCTCACCTTTCAACAGAGGCGTCATATTAGTGTGTAGCCCAAACTGTTCAGACGCTACAGACAGAAATTGGCAGATCGGCTGTACTGACTACAGACAAGTCCCAAGAAGCTTGTGGGAGTCATAGAGCAAAACATAGAACACTGTCGTGTTCGCGAGAGTCTAATCTTTCCATTGAGGGGTTTTAATAGTTTCAGACGTTACAAACGATTTTGTGAATAGACTGATTTTCAGGATGACTCATGAACTGACAAACATCGCTTTATCTTTGTCACCATTCACTGCATATGCGGAAGTGCAACATAGGGTGATGCGGTGGATTGAGAAGCATCCAATGCAAAAGATATCTCTATCTTAAACTGACGTTTTTTTTAATGGGGATTTTTTAAATGATGTTAACAGAATTTCCACGTGTGAGCGGACATCGTTTAGTAGTTTGTCTCATTTCTTAAGGCCGAGATTTTAAACCATCGTCTTGGCTGTTAGATATGAACGGGGCATAATGGTCTTCCACACAACTGTGTAAGACCAAATCGCTTACTTTTTGCCCAGGGCAATCACATTTCCTATTGTGCACAATGTTCTGCAGTTTTGCTGAAAACTCCAATTTGCAACTAAGTAACCAATCAAAAACACCCATAAGATGCTGACCACACCGCTCGTGTCATGTGCTCGAGCGTTGCTAAACAAATATACACATACATGTTATTCAATCATTGCACCCACACTGCTCGTGCGCGTCAAGGCGCTAAAATAGAACTTGGTTCTATTTGTGACTGTCACGTCTACTCCTACTCTTCCCCTCCGGCGTACAACGTCACCAGAGTACTAAAAACCGGTCCTGGGATTCGTCATTACGTACACCTGGCACTCATATTACGTCCACCTGTTAATCATTATGATTCACACCTGGACTTCCTTACCTTCATCATCTCCTCCCCTTTATACATCACTCTCCCATGTTCACTCACCAGTTGATATTGTTCTTGTGTATCGGCGTTCTGCCTTATGTTAGGGTCATGTTCTTGGTTTCGTTGTTTTAAAACGCACCTGCTTCTGACTCTCTCCATCATTACAGTGACGCCCAACGCACTGCAAGTCCTGCCTCTCCCATCTCCTCATTGGTTTTTGGGAGCAGGTACCCACGTGCCATCTCCTCATTGGTTTTTAGGAGCACATACCCAAGTGAGTGATTGAAAGAGGAACTGAAGTCCACACTCCAGTTGGTTGTGGTAATGCACCTTAAAGTTGGTTGCCAACCGCCATATAAAGTCCAAAGAAGAAGCTAGAAGGAGGAGAGATTACTAGAAACTAACTCGGTTTAACGTTACCCTTTTATCTGTGGATTATTTGTCGGAGTAGAGGACCTTGTGCATTTCAGGTAAAATAACAACCCAATGTTTACATCCCAATAAAAATTTGCTAGCAACAGCAAGCTAGCTAGCTATTGCCATAAATGTCTAATATTTTTCGATCTGTCCCCAAATGAATATAGTTGGTTCAGAGTTTGCTTTGACTTTTCAACCTGTGTGACCTGATCGCATCTGGTGTGGGGGGACAAAATCAATATGCGCACGATGACGCACGCACGCATGCGGTTCGGTCAGCATGTTAGTGTCCTTCTTTGAGGATTGACTCTAGGACAGGCTGCTCTCATAGACTCTAACCATCTCCAGAAGTCTCACACAATTTAGCTGGATATTAGACCAAATTGGTTACGCTTTGCCCAAGGGAATCAAATTTCCTTAATTACAAAATGTGTTGGTGAAAATCTAATTATCTATTAAAAAACAACTGCTAAGTGCCCGTTATTTGAGCTTGGAGGACTATTAGGCTAGATGAGGAGAACATTACAAATTTACTCTGAAGTTGTCAAGATACTCTTTCCAAGCCACCCACTCACAATGATTCTGGGGACTGTAGAGTCAATCCCTGAGTGTTCTCTGTTCAAAAGCTCCATTAATACATTAACTGGAGAAAGAGTCTATTCATTCCTCTGAAACGGCTCTTAATAAAGAGACGTCTCCCACGCTGTGTGCTCCCTCTCTCTAGTGTACTCAGGGCTAAAGCACTGGCCTTACACATCAGACAAAGCTAATAGGCTAATGACAAGGCCACAAACATTTTAAGACATCCCTAGCCGAGGTATAACAAAACACAACCATGTTGCTAAAATGTGGAATACAAGTAGTCAATTGTCTGCCCAACATACACAAACAAATAGCATTAGGAGATTGTCATGCAACTTGAAAATATAGACCTGTAAACCCACAGATACAAAATACGGAAATATAAACTATGAGTATTTATGATGAATGTAAACTTCACTTTTTAGTAGCTGTCCAATAGACAACTTTTAAGTCAAATGTATTTTTATGCAGTGCTGTATGGTCCCGCCTGACAAAAATGCATAGTCAGGGTGGCATCACAAATGATCTTTCTATTTTGCCGCAAATCCAATATGGCGTACAAAATCCAATATGGCTGCCATATCATTTGATGGATGTGAAATAAAATGGTTTTAAAAAAGGATGTTAAATCAGCTGTAAATTTGAATTTTGTAAATGAAAGGAAGTTTTTCCCGAATTGTGTACAACATTAATGCATGTAAAGACTGTTCTTGTGAATCAATTGGATTCTGAATGAAATATGGCTCTAATGATTACACTAAAACACCTTCGCCTGCATATGCTGTAAGTAGCACATGTTCATTTTGTATTGTGTTATTCTGTCTTTAAAATGGCTTCATAAATCCCTTGGTATACCTAGGACTCTGAATCTTAGCGATGGCGGTAGTGCTATACGTTCAGGAGTGTCAGATGTTTCTTTTACACAGTTTGCAAACTGATATGTGACACATTAATGTCAAAATAACATGCAAAACAGGGATGTTACATACAACTTAGCCAAATACATTTATTTTAAGAATTTGAAATGTTAGAATAATAGTAGAGAGAATGATTTATTTCAGCCTTTACTTCTTTCATCACATTCCCAGTGGGTCAGAAGTTTACATACACCCATTTAGTATTTGGTAGCATTGCCTTTAGATTGTTTAACTTGGGTCAAACATTTCGGGTAGCCTTCCACGAGCTTCCCACAATAAGTTGGGGGAATTTTGGCCCATTCCTCCTGACAGAGCTGGTATAACTGAGTCAGGTTTGTAGGCCTCCTTGCTCGCACACGCTTTATCAGTTCTGCCCACACATTTTCTATACGATTGAGGTCAGGGCTTTGTGATGGCCACTCCAATAGCTTGACTTTGTGGTCCTTAAGCCATTTTGTCACAACTTTGGAAGTATGCTTGGTGTCATTGTCCATTTGGAAGACCAATTTGCGATCAAGCTTTAACTTTCCGACTGATGTCTTGAGATGTTGCTTCAATATATCCACATAATTTTCCTGCCTCATGATATCATCTATTTTGTGAAGTGCACCTGTTCCTCCTGCAGAAAAGCAACCTCACAACATGCTGCCACCCCCGTGCTTCACGGTTGGGATGGTGTTCTTCGGCTTGCAAGCTTCCCCCTTTTTCCTCCAAACATAACAATGGTCATTATGGCCAAACAGTTCTATTTTTGTTTCATCAGGCCAGATGACATTTCTCCAAAAAGTATGATCTTTGTCCCCATGTGCAGTTGTAAACCATAGTCTGGCTTTTTTATTGCGGTTTTGGAGCAGTGGCTTCTCCCTTGCTGAGCGGACTTTCAGGTTATGTCGATATAGGACTCGTTTTACTGTGGATATAGATACTTTTGTACCTGTTTCCTCCAGCATCTTCACAAGGTTCTTTGCTGTTGTTCTGGGATTGATTTGCACTTCTCGCACCAAAGTATGTTCATCTCTAGGAGACAGAACGTGTCTCCTTCCTGAGCGGCATGACGGCTGTGTGGTCCCATGGTGTTTATACTTGCGTACTATTGTTTGTACAGATGAACGTGGTACCTTCAGGCGTTTGAAAATTGCTCCCAAGGATGAACCAGACTTGTGGAGGTCTACACTTCTTTTTCTGAGGTCTTGGCTGATTTCTTTTTATTTTCCCATGATGTCAAGCAAAGAGGCAGTGAGTTTGAAGGTAGGCCTTGAAATACTTCCACAGGTAAATCTCCAATTGATTCAAATGATGTCAATTAGCCTATCAGAAGCTTCTAAAGCCATGACATCATTTTCTGGAATTTTCCAAGCTGTTTAAAGGCACAGTCAACTTAGTGTATGTAAACTTCTCACCTACTGGAATTGTGATGCAGTGAATTACAAGTGAAATAATGTCTGTAAAACAATTGTTGGAAAAATGACTTGTGTCATGCACAAAGTAGATGTCCTAACCGACTTGCCAAAACTACAGTTTGTTAACTACAGTTTGCCTCCCGGGTGGGGCAGTGGTCTAGGGCACTGCATCGCAGTGCTAGCTGCGCCACCAGAGTCTCTGGGTTTGCGCCCAGGCTCTGTCGCAGCTGGCCGCAACCAGGAGGTCCGTGGGGCGACACACAATTGGCGTAGCGTCGTCCGGGTTAGGGAGGGTTTGGCCGGTAGGGATATCCTTGTCTCAGTATGTAAAAAAATGTAATGAAATGTAAAAAAAAAAATAAAAAAAATAATTATAAACGTATGCACTCTACTGTAAGCCGCTCTGGATAAGAGCGTCTGCTAAATGACTAAAATGTTAAGTGGAGTGGTTGAAAAATGAGTTTTAATGACTCCAACCTAAGTATATGTAAACTTCCGACTTCAACTGTATACTGAGATCATGTGACAGATCATGTGACACTTAGATTGCACACAGGTGGACTTTATTTAACTAATTATGTGACTTCTGAAGGTAATTGGTTGCACCAGATCTTATTTAGGGGCTTCATAGCAAAGGGGGTGAATACACATGAATGCACCACTTTTCCGTTTTTATTTTTTTTAATTACATTTTTAAACAAGTTTTATTTCACTTCACCAATTTTAACTATTTTGTGTATGTCTATTACATGAAATCCAAATAAAAATAAATTTAAATGACAGGTTGTAATGGAAAAACGGCAAGGGGGGTGAATACTTTGAGAGCTTTGAGAGCATTGTACTTGGAAGTCTACTGAGGAACCAGTAAGATGTGCAGCGTCGTGGCGATTTGTCCGCAGGGCTAATGACTCTTCCTGGCCTTCGAGGTCGAGGGGTCTAACCGCTGCGGGGAGGATGATTGTCCACTCTGCTCCGTCATCTAAAATGGTGTACATACTCAGGGACTTCTGGCCACTCCTTAGCATGAGTGACATGCTCGTTCGTTCTGATTGGAGTGGGTAAGGTAGACTCTGTCTAGAGGGGTGACAAACAGGACACTGGGGCTTGGCTTGGCTACAACTTGAAGGACGTTGAGATGTACTTTCCCACATGGCTTTCCCACATGGCTTCCTCAGGGTGCATGCATTGGGCCCATGGTTGTTATGACCATACTTCAGGCAAAGCTTTCCGTTTTCGATCCGGGTTTTCGATCTGTTCTGGCGTCTGCTTCACTATCTATGTGCACTGAGAATAATAGTGCTTGACACTGGGAAAAGAGGCACAGACATTTGAAGTGGTTCCTTGAGACAGTGGATGTCTGGATGTTGGGAGTATTGCCAACCTGGCTGTCTCTAGCTCTGGACTGGACAGAGCAATGCTAAATGGTGGTGACAGGTTGACTTTTTGGCCTTGGATGTGATGATCGTTCCCTTTGAGGGCTTTGTGGCTTTTTGTTTGGTGAGGCTGTGCCATCTTGGAGGAGAGCAGCTGTGCTTCGGCCTTGGTCTTGAGCCAGTCAGAGAGGTCTGTCAGGTTGCAGGTAGGTGCTCCACAAAGCTTTCCCTGTAGTGCCTGCCTCGGGAGCAGCACTCGGTCTATGTGGCCTGTCCATAACAGCTCCATTTCTTGGGGACCTTCAAGGGATTTCAACAGGCTTACCAGGAGGTCTACTCTGAGGGTGAAGCTCTGGAAGGCCTTGGAATCTCCACTAACATCAGGGGCGTTGAGGATCGCAGTGAACTCCCTCTGTGCCAGTTGGTGTGGTTGTCCGTATTGTATCTGCAAAGCCTGCATAGCTGCAGTGTAAGGCTGCTGGTAGTGTCAACATGCTTGGGTTATCAGCTTGGCCTCATCCAGTATCAGGTGCTCCATGAGGACGCTGTGCTTGTAGAGTTCTGAGAGTTCTATATGAGGATTCAAGAGGTAGTCCAGTGTCATCTTGAGGTCTGTGAACTCACTTCACTGTTGTGGACTAGATTGGGAAGCCTTGGTACTGGTTGCAGGTACGGTTGCTGGAGCGAATAGGCTGGTGGATAGGCTGACGGTGCAGCAGATTCAGGCAGGTGAGCTGGACGGAGAGGTGCAGCAGGTGGCAGCTGATAAGTCGGCTGGAGAGGAGAGGTCCATGGAGGATAACCTGGCTGGGCAGGTGCAGTCCACGTTTGGTCAGTTAAATAGGATAGAGCAGCTGATGGAGGGTTGGTCGGAGGACTGAGTCTGAACAGTTGGTAGACCAGAATAGCCCGGAACAGTGGATAATGACTGTTGTGATGCAGACTGAGCCTGAGTCGGTAGTTGGAAAACTGGTTGCTCCGGGTGTTCCCTCCAGTCCATGGCTGGTTTGGTGGAGTTAACAGCATCAAGGGAGAGTGCGTGGTCACATCTCCATCCTGCTGGTAGAGACTTTCGGCTGACTGCCTACTTGAAACTACTGTCTGCGGCAGGGATTGTGGCAGTGTAGGTCTGCGTGGTCATGGTGGCCTCTGTAGCGGCTTTCCATGGCGTTATGTTAGCGGTAGAGGGACTGAAACTTGGGCAGCAGTGTCATTTGTCCTATCCATGAGCTGGGTGTGGGATAGTTCGTTGTACTGGGTGTGTTGTGAGGAGGTTGGGGTAGAACTGTGGGGACCTGGACCTTACTGAACAGGCTTGATACGGGTGCATGGACCCAACCGCCTCACCGAGTTGGGAGGCCACGGCAGTGGTCTGGGCAATTAGGTTCCCTACGCGTGATACAATGTAATCGAGGGTAGTGAATTTTCTTTGCCTGTGCAGCGTGGGGGCAGAGGACCTGAGCAAAGGGGATAGTTGGTCGAGGGGGGGCTGCAGGCTCGACCTGCTCTTCAATGGGCTGCAGCTCCATGGTGCTGGTACTCTGCACCTGCTCTCTTGCTTGGGGAGTCAGGTAAACTGTGGATGCTGGTTGTAGAGGTTAGGCATGTGCTGCCACAGGTTGTTGTTGATATTGTAATGATATCGTATCCATGGGTTTCTGAGATCACGTCCTGTAATGGGATCATCTGACGATGAGAATGTTGCTGTGTTTCTTTGCTGCTCTGCCATGTCACAGAAGGCTCAAAGGACCAATGTAACTGAATGACGGTTTATGGTGGTGCTCATCTTCAGTGGGACTCCAATAAGAGCAGGACCAGAGGCAGAGATGTAGTTCAGTTAAGAGTCTTTGTGTACTCAGAGGAGAAAGGTGATACAGCGCATAGAACATATCATTCAGATGGGTTTGATTACAATCTTGAAGTGTCTTGATGTGTAAACAGTGACATGGCTCAGTAACCAGCTGGTTGGTTATGTAGGATACGTAACAGGTACGTTTGGTTTCTCTAAAGGGATACAAAGTACAAATAACAACAGACAATATTCAATGATAATATGCAAATTTGATAAGCCTATGAATGAATAAAGCTCTGCATAAACATAGTGTAGCAGCAGTTAACAATTAATGGCAATAAATGGGGTGTAGTAGAAAGTGTCATGGAAGACCAAAGCAGTAGCAGGCTAACAGTAGCTACATAGCGAATCACATGGCATGTGGCAAACAAACAATACATCTTCTTAGTCCTGGTTTCACAGCTTGAAATATTGGGTTACATGAGCTTATTGGCAAAATATTTGATTTCATTTGGCAAAAGACCAAAAGACCATTTGGCAAAAGACCTGCACTGCCCGTCTGACCCGCTGGGCAGACGGCGCTGGGCAGACAGCAGACTCTGGCCTCTGGAGACGCACAGGAGGCTTGGTGCGTGATGCCGGAACTGGTGGTACCGGGCTGGAGACACGCACCACAGGGCGAGTGCGTGGAGGAGGAACAGGGCTCTGGAGACGCACAGGAAGCCTGGTGCGTGGTGTTGGCACCGGTGGTACTGGGCTGGGGCGAGGAGGTGGCACCGGATATATCGGACCGTGAAGGCGTACTGGAGCACTTGAGCACCGAGCTTGCCCAACCTTACCTGGTTGAATGCTCCCCGTAGCCAGGCCAGTGCCGCGAGGTGGAATAGCCCGCACTGGGCTGTGCTGGCGAACCGGGGACACCATGCGTAAGGCTGGTGCCATGTACACCGGCCCGAGGAGACGGACTGGAGACCAGATGCGTTGAGCCGGCTTCATGGCACCTGGCTCGATGCCCACTCTAGCCCGGCCGATACGTGGAGCTGGGATGTACCGCACCGGGCTATGCACACGTACAGGAGACACCGTGCGCTCTTCTGCATACCACGGTGTCTGCCCGTACTCTCGCTCTCCACGGTAAGCCCGGGAAGTTGGGGCAGGTCTCCTACCTGACTTCGCCACACTCCCCTTTACCCGCCCCCCAAGACATTTTTGGGTCTGACTCTCAGGCTTCCAGCCTCGCTTCCGTGCTGCCTCCTCATACCACCGCCTCTCGGCTTTAGCTGCCTCCAGCTCTACACGAGGGCGGCGATACTCTCCAGCTTGAACCCGGGGTCCCTTACTGTCCAGAATTTCCTCCCATGTCCAGAAGTCCTGAGTACGCTGCTGCTGCCCGTTACCACGCTGCTCCTTTTGTGGTTGGTGATTCTGTAACGGCTTTCTTCCTGGGATGAAGGAGAGGACCAAAACGCAACGTGGCTAGTGTTCAACATGATTTAATAAAGATAATAACGTGAACACTACAAGCAACAAAACAATAAAATGTGAAAACCGAAAACAGTCCTATCTGGTGCAGAACACAAATACAGGAAACAATCACCCACAACCCAACAGTGCAAACAGGCTACCTTAATATGGTTCCCAATCAGAGACAATGACAAACACCTGCCTCTGATTGAGAACCATATTAGGCCAAACAACAAACCCAACATAGAAACACAAACATAGAATGCCCACCCAGCTTACGTCCTGACCAACTAAACACAGACTAAACCAAGGAAATAAGGTCAGGAACGTGACAGCATTGTTAGGAGCTAGTAACATAAGCATTTTGCTGCACCCACTATAGCATCTGATAAACTATGTACGCGACCATTTTTTTTTTATTTAAAAAAAAAGTTTATTTAACCAGGTAGGCTAGTTGAGAACAAGTTCTCATTTGCAACTTGATTTGATTTAAGAGGAGAGAGAGAGTTGACAACACCAGTACATCGGAGATGAATATTCTTCAACTGCACTTGACCAAAGTATCCTTGGGCTCCCGAGTGGTGCAGCGGTCTAAGGCACTGCATTTCAGTGCTTGAGGTGTCACTACAGACACCCTGGTTCGAATCCAGGCTGTATCACAACCGGCCGTGATTGGGAGTCCCATAGGGCGGTGCACAAGTGGCCCAGCGTTGTTTGGGTGGTGTAGACCGTCATTGTAAATAAGAACATGTTCTCAACTGACTTGCCTAGTTAAATACGTCAAATAAAATTCTTCTTCCTACTCAGCCAAATGTAACATAAATCCTCTGATGCTCACTGCTTCCTCTCTGTTTGGGTTTGGAGTGGGAACAAGACCTACCCATAAGGAACACATTGAAGTGAATGTTGTGGTGGTTTCTGCTTGGAGTAGAAAACATCAACTTCTGGAGGAGTAAACATGGTCTTGTTTTGAAGCACAGGGTCGATGACTAATATTATTATCATTATATACTATTTCTCTTGAGTCTGTTCATCCAGAGAGTTTCATATTTATCTGATAACATCACAAAAATGATCCCCACGCCTCGATGTAGCCAGAAGGCCTGCGTTGTTATGATTCTGAACGGTCAGATAGATAGCAACAGTGACAAGAAGCTGCCATGTGGGGAATCGTAGGTGGCTCGTTTCAGCTCGTTGTATCTTGTTATTTATACCATGTCTTGCTTTGAGGTGTTTTGACTGATGTCATGTCTATGCTAATATGGCAAAAATTTACTAGCTAGTTAACCAACAGCTGTAACAATATATTTGAGAGACAACAAGTGCTCATTGTGCGAATGTATTTATGCGTCAATAAACATTTGGAGTTGAAATATACAGTGTATCCGGAAAGAATTTAGACCCCTTGACTTTTCCCACATTTTGTTATATTACAGTCTTATTCTAAATTGTTTTTTTCCCCTCATCAATCTACAAACAATAACCCATAATGACAAATCATAAACAGGGTTTAGAATTTTAGAAAAAACAACTGAAATATTACATTTACATAAGTATTCAGACTCTTTACGTTTACAGCCTTGAGTCTTCTTGGGGATGATACTACAAGCTTGGCACACCTGTATTTGAGGAGTTTCTCCCATTCTACTCTGCAGATGCTCTCAAGCTCTGTCAGGTTGGATGGGGAGCGTCACTGCTAAGCTATTTTTACGTCTCTCCAGAGATGTTCGATCGGGTTCAAGTCCGGGCTCTTGCTGGGCCACTCAAGGACATTCGGAGACTTGTCCCAAAGCCACTCCTACGTTGTCTTGGCTGTGTGCTTAGGGTCATTGTCCTGTTTGAGGTGAATCTTCGCCCCAGTCTGAGGTACTTAGCGCTCTGGAGCAGGTTTTCATCAAGGATCTCTCTGTACTTTGCTCCGTTCATCTTTCCCTTGATCCTGACTAGTCTCCCCAGTCCCTGCCGCTGAAAAACATCCCCACAGCATGATGCTGCCACCACCATGCCTCACCGTAGGGATGGTGCCAGGTTTTCTCTAGACGTGACTCTTGGCATTCAGGCCATAGAGTTCAATCGTGGTTTCATCAGACTTGTTTTTGTTGCTAAACAACCAACCCGTCATTTCTGCATCATTCAATATGCCTGATGAGACAATTTAATGACGGACTAAAGCTTATCCAGTACTGCTGCCAGGTCTTTCTATTTTGCTTATTGTTTGTTGGCCTTGAAACATACTCACTTTCTCAGAAACCCTATCGAAAAGACTTATTGACTAAGCTTAAAATCTTTATTCTTTACTTTAATATCCCTCCTCTCAATGTTTGGAGTATTTGTTTTTTTTTCAACTCATTTGCTTTCATTTCAGATTACTCTGCATTTCCATGTTGCCAAATGTATTTTCACACTCTGCAGTGCACAGCCAGGAAACTGCTATTTCCACACTGGCTTTCCTAGTTCTCATTTGCCTGAGCCAAACTCCCATTAGGCCTATGTCTGTTTTCATCTATTGATTATTACTGGAAGCCTCTCACACTCCTTCAGAAAGACATGCGCATGCACGCACGCAAGTATGCACACAGGCAGGCGCACACACACACACACACACACACACACACACACACACACACACACACACACACACACACACACACACACACACACACACACACACACACACACACACACACACACACACACACACACACACACACACACACACACACACACACACACACACACACACACACACACACACACACACACACACACACACACACACACACACACTCACCTAAAGTATCCGATGATGAAGATAGCCACTAGTAGAGAGCTGAAGGACACAGCGTAGCCTACGGTGTACATGACATACAGACGCTCAAAGAAGTCCTGCTGGGAGAAGGATAGAGGTACTGTAGGTACAGATGTAGGATCTTAATTGGATCACTCTTTTGTTGCTGAGAATTTTCTTGCACAGCAGGAAATGCTAACTTGTAGTGTATTTGACTTTTATAAAGGCTTCTAAAGTTTGTAATTTCCACTTGTAATTTCCACTTTTCCACAGACTTGATTTGCCCTAATAGAAAATGTCCATTAATTATAATACATATAATAATTCACATTTCCTGTTGTTGCAGGATTCATTTCCTGGTGCAGCAAACTGGCTCAAATTAAGATCCTACATCTGTATTACTGTAAAGCTTCCCTAACAGATGTTACTAGCTGAAACAGCCATGTAATTGACCCAGTTGCTCAGTGGGAGTGAGAATGACAACATCAGGGTTGATCCACATATGCTAAATATATCATATACTGTATGGATAACTGGCTTTGGATAAAACCATCTGCTAAAAGACAATACAATATATACAGTGGCATTGTAGGGTTTCCTGTATATGTGGGGATAAGGCAGCTGCCGTAGCTACAGAACAGTACTCACTTTTACCCTCTCGTTGCTTGGCTTCAAGAACCCAGGGCCCAGACACTCTGAGTAGTTAGGCCACGTCCTGTTCAGGCTCTCCACAAACACCCACGACCCATTGATGTCACACTTCCTGTAGGCATGACCTGTAATATATATCAACAAATCAACATACTGTATCTCTGTAGCTTACTTGGTTTCACTTGGCACCTCAAGTGAGGCAGTACATAATTCACATTTCTAAAGTCACTATAAATCCACTAAAAATGCACTATATCAATCCTACATTGGTAAACGGGAACCCATTCTCCCATGCAGACAGAGTTGTTTGTCATAATACTTTATCTGTGTACTTGGATTAGACAATACATCATCCAAGTATTAATATAAACTAGCTATGTATCAACCATACACAGGTAAAAGAGAACAACACAGAGATGTTGTGTTCAAATGATATTTCTATGGGGAACCTGGAACCTGTTCTGCCATGCATACAGAGTGGGCTGTCACCTACCTTTGTGGTTGAAGTCGAAGATGTAGCTGGGGCAGGGGACCTTGGTGACAGCTGCTGGGTAACCCTGAGGCCAGCAGAGAAGGCCATCCCAACCAGGGGGGCAGAGGTCATCTAGAGGAGAGGCAGAACACTCTTTTCAACTACAGTGTGTGACCGGTGCAGGACCTCAGAGATACAGTAGGAATACGTTGGGAATGGAGGATGTTCGAATATTGAAATGTTCCTAACTTTGAGGTTCTACTATATTGACACTTGAAGACAGCATTTTACACTTTGGATAATTTTATAGCTTGATCATAGGCAACTTTCTCAGTCAGTCGAAATCATGAAAGCGGATTCATTGTTATTGATATACAGTATACAAAGAAATGTAATAGAAAACAGGTAAAATGAAACTAAATGCAGCTAGTTTGCAGTCTTTCCAGGTTCAGTTTGAAGTGATTGTGTTAGCTGTGTTGTTGGCTAGCTCCTCTTCTCTAAACAATAGTGTCCTGACGAGTGGGCACATTTTCCATGCCAGGTGAAATTGTGTATCAGTAGCTCATTGTTATGGATGTATCCCAATAAATGTCACTAGAAAACAACTTAAACAAATGCAAATGCAGCTACTTTGCTGTTATTCTGGCTGCACTGTTTGACCTTGACTGTAAGTTAGCCGTAGTCGGCTAGCTAGCAACCAAGGGATAAGAATGTTGTCAGCTAGTATGGCAATGGAACATTTACAACGAACTACTGGGTCACATCTCTGGCAACCGAATCGATAAAACGAACGACCAGCCGGCTTGGGTAGCATCTCTAGATTTGTGTCGGGGCTGTATCTTGTGGAAGGATGAAATAGTATGAATAAATTCATAAAAATAAAGTTTTCATGAAAATTGGTCAATCATTATTTGAATATGTTGGTAACCATTTGTATAAAAGTGATAATGCCCTCGAAGCCGGTGTTTGGAGGATATACTGGCACGGTTTTCCGGCCGTCTACTTCGTCCAGGGCCTGACAACACTCATGCCAATATATCCTCCAAACACCGGCTTCTCAGGCATTATCACGTGAATATCCCAATTAATGAAGTCAGTGGGATGTTAGGTTACAGTACATCCAGAGCATGTACAGTTTATTCCCAGTACACTATGTCTTCTTCACCTTGACCTTACATTAGCAGAAGTGACGTGCATGCCTTTAAGAGAACCTAGTGCTCCTCTATGAATTTCCCTTACATCCCACCAGCAGACAGGCATTGATACATAGGTGAAGGTGAGACTCATCTTAGATTCAAACCGGGATAGCATGTGTCTACATTCATTACCTCACAGGTTCATCAATCATTAATGAAACAAAATGTAGTATGACCTTCGGCTGAGTGAATGAAAAAAAGCCAGAGGAAGGGAGGGGAGGGTAGGAGAGAGGAGGAGAAATATGTAATAAAACATTGTAAATTTGGAGAGTTTGAGTTCAGAGATATGTCCTCTACTGTCACTGATTTCTGAACTGTTAAATTGCCTGATCCACTGGCCCCTGAAAACACAGGAACAGATTCAAAGAAACATGTCTTGGTTTCCTGAGAGTTAAAAAAAAAATCTGTTGTTTTAAATATGCCACTACGAATAACTTTTCATATTGAATGAAATGAATTATGAATATAACATTGTAACATTATCTTAATTCTAGCAGCTGTCAACTGAGTCTATTTGTTCTGTTCTGTCATCAGCAGAGAATCCATGGAAGTGTGTCAAAGTGAGTCAAACCAATCCAAATTGTCCTTCCGGGCAGCCAGACAATGGTGTGCCAACTACAGTTTTGGGTTGCCAGGTCAACCCATTAGAGGCTGCCAGGGAAACTATTCAGAGAGTTTCACCTTGTTGTTCCCATTCTGCAGCAACATTCTGTAGCTCTAATCTCGCACAAATTTACACTGAGGAAAGCTACAGAAATGAGTGCTGATGAATCAACAAGGCAATAAGACCAAGATGATGCAGGAATTGGGATGGGCTAAGGCTGAGGGTCAGTGGGTTTCATCTAGGAACTATGCCTCCCCTCAAGCATGATTAAGACCGTAGTGCGAGGATTCTCTGTCATCTGTATGATTCGAATTGCATTCACTACGTTGTCATCACTCTAATTTGCGTGTACAGACTGATTTATTATGTCCTTTACTTGTATTCTAATTCTGGAACATAATCAAATAAAATGCTATTTGTCACATGCGCCGAATACAACCTTACTGTGAAATGCTTACTTACAAGCCCTTAACCAACAACTCAGTTTTAAGAAAAATAACCATTGAGAAAATATTTACAAAATATACTCATGTAAAAAGAAAGTAACACAACAAAATAACAATAACGAGGCTATATACAGGGGGTACCCGTACCGTGTCAATGTGCGGGGGTACAGGTTAGTTGAGGTAATTGAAGAAATATGTACATGCAGATACGGGTACGGTGACTATGCATAGATAATAGACAACGCGTAGCAGCAGTGTAAAAACAAATGGAGCAGGGGGTGTTAATGTAAATAGTCCGGGTGGTCATTTGATTAATTGTTCAGCAGTCTTATGGCTTGGAGGTAGAAGCTGTTAAGGAGCGCTTTGGACCAAGACTTGTCACTCTAGTACCGCTTGCCGTGTGGTAGCAGAGAGAACAGTCTATGACACGGGTGGCTTGAGTCTTTAACACATTTTAGGGCCTTCCTCTGACACTTCCTGATATAGAGGTCCTGGCTGACAGGAAGCTTGGCCTCAGTGATGTACTGGGCCATACGCACGACTCTCTGTAGCGTCTTGTAGCTGGATGCTGAGAAGTTGCCACACCAGGCGGTGATGCAACCAGTCAGGATGCTCTCGATGGTGCAGCTGTAGAACACTATCTACCAAGAGAGTTCTCATCTATATTATTTGTAGCCATCTATTTACCACCACAAACAGATTCTGGAACCAAGACCACACTCAACGAGCTCTATAAGGCCATAAGCAAACAATAAAATGCTCATCCAGAAGCGACACTGCTAGTGGCCGGGGAATTTAATGCAAGCAAACTTAAATCCATTTTACCTCATTTCTACCAGCTTTTCACATGTGCAACCAGAGGAAAAAAAACTCTAGACCACCTTTACTCCACAAACAGAGACGCATACAAAGCTCTCCCTCGCCCTGCATTTGGCAAATCTGACCATAATTCTCTCCGCCTGATCCCTGCTTACAAGCAAAAACTAAAGCAGGAAGTACCAGTGACTAGCTCAATACGGAAGTGGTCAGATGCTATGCTACAGGACTGTTTTGGTAGCACAGACTGGAATATGTTCTGGGATTCATCCAATGGCATTGAGGAGTATTTCACCTCAGTCACCGGCTTCATCAATAAATGCATCACCGACGTCGTCCCCACAGTGACCATACGTACATATCCCAACCAGAAGCCCTGGATTATAGGCAACATCTGCATTGAGCTAAAGGCAAGAGCTGCCTCTTTCAAGGAACGGGACACTAATACGAACGCTTATAAGAAATCCAGCTATGCCCTCAGACGAACCATCAAACAGGAAAGGTGTCAATACAGGATTAACCTGTTATGGCTGCAGGGGGCGTATTGAGTAGCCAGATTATATGTGCCCATTTCAAACGGCGTCGTACTCAATTCTTGAGTACGTTATCAGACTGTCATCTGATGAGGTTGTTTCTTGGTTAGTGGCTATTTTTATCTTTATTTGGCCGAATTTGTGATAGCTACTGATGGAGTCATAAACTGATGGAGTAAGAATATTGGTGTCTTTTGCTAACGTGATTAGCTATTAGATTTACATATTGTGTCTTCCCTGTAAAACGTTTTAAAAATCGGACATGTTGGCTTGATTCACAAGATGTGCACCTTTCATCTGGTGTCTTGGACTTGTTAATGTGTGAAAGTTAAATATTTTAAAAAAAATATTTTTTGAATTTCGCGCCCTGCGCTTGAGCTGGATGTTGTCATAAGTGTACCGGTGTCGGGCTGCAGCCATAAGAAGTTTTAAGATTGAATCCTGCTACACCGGCTCCGACACTCGTCGGATGTGGCAGGGCTTGAAAACTATTACGAACTACAAAGGGAAACCCAGCCGCGAGCTGCCCAGTGACGCGAGCCTACCAGAAGAGCTAAATGCCTTTTATGCTCGCTTCGATGCAAGCAACACTGAAGCATGCATGACAGCACCAGCTGTTCCGGACGACTCTGTGATCACACTCTCCGTAGCCGATGCGCGCAAGACCTCTAAACAGGTCAACATAATTTTTTATTTTTTATTTAACTAAGGAAGAGAAGGTAACCTGATGATTACAACCCCGTAGCGCTCACATGTGCTACGGCTCACATCAACACCATCATCCCAGAAACCCTAGACCCATACTGCCCCAAAAGATCCATAGCCGTGGTAATCTCAATCGCATCCCACACTGCCCTTCCCCACCTCGACAATAGGAACACCTATGACTACGTGTCCAAACACGACTCCAACACCATCATTAAGTTTGCTGATGACACCACAGTGGTAGGCCTGATCACTGACAACGATGAGACAGCCTATAGGGAGAAGGTAAGAGACCTGGCAGTGTGGTGCCAGGACAACAACCTCTCCCTCAATGTGAGCAAGACAAAAGAACTGATCGTGCACTACAGGAAAAGGCGGGCTGAACAGGCCCCCATTAACATCGACGGGGCTATAGTGGAGTGGGTCAAGAGTTCCAAGTTCCTTGGTGTCCACATCACCAACGAACTATCATGGTCCAAACACCAAGACAGCCGTGAAGAAGGCATGACAACACATTTTCCCCCTCAGGAGACTGAAAAGATTTGGCATGAGTCCCCAGATCCTCAAAAAGTTCTACAGCTGCACCATCGAGAGTATCCTGACCGGTTGCATTATTGCCTGGTATGGCGACTGGCCATCTGACCTTAAACCTGTTATGGCTGCACGCTGAATATTGAAAAAACTGGAAAATGTGTGCACATTTTCAAACGGCCTCCTAAGAAACTTTTTATTTTCCAATATGCATATATTTACTACTGTTGGATAGATAACAGTCTGTAGTTTCTAAAAAGGTTTGAATTGTTTCTCTAAGTCGAACAGAAATATTTTTACAGCCATTTTCCCAGCCGAATTGAGTTTCCCAAAATGCGATGTGTCTCTTTAAGACCTTCTCTATAAAAGGCCATTTGACTTGGGACCATATAAACACGTCAGAGGCGTTCTTCAGACTGTAATGCGGAAGTGAGAATTGAAAGGGGTCGAATATCTCGTCCCTGGACTGAATAACAGAACTTCTTGTGAGACCTGCGCAGTTAAAATAAAAATCCGGGCGCGAAGGATAATTTGATCTCGGCTTCTGGAACAAGGTAGATAACGTTGAATATGATGCCTGACTACGATATTATTTGCTACATGTCACAAAATCATCCTAAAGTATGTTTTTTCAATATACTTTAATTATATTATTGCAATTTATTCTGGACTTTAGATGTGAAACGACGGAAGAATTTTTTGAAGAAACGCTTTCTGGCGCAGCAATGCTACCGTGCTAGCTAACCAAAGAGGGAAATCATTCGTTCTGGAACCCAACTAAAGACTCTACTGGACATTGGACCCCGTTACAACATTCTGATGGAGTACCAAGAAAGATAAGACCCAATTTGGGATGCTTTTTCATATATATGTCGAACTGTTGAATGCTAACTCTGCTAACTATGCTAGGCTAGCGCTTGACTAGAATCAATGCTGCCTTATGCTAGCTTATGATGTTAGCTAATATAACGATATATTGTGTTTTCGCTGTAAAACACTTCAAAAATCGGAAATGTTGTCTGTATTCACAAGATATCTGTCTTTCATTAGTTATCCACCATATGTTTTTCTGAAATGTTTTATGAGGTGTAATTAGTAGCCGACGTTGGTGTATGTATTTTCTCTGGCTACTCCCGGCTGGATTCAGACTGTAGCTATGTATTAGCATTTTTGGGTAGCATCAATGTAAAACTGATTTATAGCTAAAATATGCACTTTTTATGAACAAAACATAGATTTATTGTGTAACATGTTATATGACTGTCATCTGAGGTCGTTTTTTCTGGGCTCTTTAGGTTGGTTTTAGTTTATTTCGGTTGGTTGTGCATGCTACTTCAATCATAATTCATACTTCATAATCATAATTCATACGTGTCTGTCCACTTTTGTATTTGGTGGTGAGCTAACATAAATATATGTGGTGTTTTCTCTGTAAAACATTTAAAAAATCGGACATGTTGGCTGGTTTGACAAGATGTTTATCTTTCAAATGCTGTATTGGACTTGTTAATGTGTAAAAGTTAAATATTTTTAAAAAATAGATTTTGAATTTCGCGCTCTGCAGGGGTGTCATTTTCGGTCCGAGGTCGGGCTTGCACCCCAAACAGGTTTTAAGGCGCTACAGATCGTAGTGCTTACGGCCCAGTACATCACTGGGGCCAAGCTTCCTGCCATCTAGGACCTATATACCAGGCGGTGTTTGAGGAAGTCCCAAAAAATTGTCAAGGACTCCAGTCACCCAAGTCATAGATTGTTCTCTCTGCCAAGTCTGGGACCAAAATGCTCCTTAACAGCTTCTACCCCCAAGCAATAAGACTGCTGAACAATTAATAAAATGGCCACCAGGACTATTTACATTGACACCCCCCCCAATTGTTTTAACATTGCTGCTACGCACTGTCTATTATCTATGCATAGTAATTTTACCCAGACCTACAGTTGAAGTCGGAAATGTACATGCACTTAGGTTGGAGTCATTAAAACTCGTTTTTCAACCAGTCCACAAATTTCTTGTTAACAAACTGTAGTTTTGGCAAGTCGGTTAGGACATATACTTTGTGCATGACGCAAGTAATTTTTCCAACAATTGTTTTCAGACAGATTATTTCACTTATAATTCAGTGTATCACAATTCCAGTGGGTCAGAAGTTTACATACACTGTGCCTTTAAACAGCTTGGAAAATTATAGAAAATGATTGTCACGCCCTGACCTTAGAGATCCTTTTTATGTCTCTCTTTTGGTTTGGTCAGGGCATGAGTTGGGGTGGGCATTCTATGTTTTGTGTTCTAGGTTTCTATTTCTGTGTGTTTGCCCGGGTGTGGTTCTCAATCAGAGGCAGCTGTCTATCGTTGTCTCTGATTGAGAACCATACTTAGGTAGCCTTTTCCCACCTGTGTTTTGTGGGTAGTTGTTTTCTGTTTTGTGTTGCTGCACCAGACAGGACTGTTTCGTTTCATTCGTTCTCTTTGTTATTTTGTTTACTGTTCTGTTTGAACAAATTAACATGAACACGCTTTGGTCCGATGATTCCTCATCTTTAGACGACGAACGTTACAATGATGTCATGGCTTTAGAAGCTTCTGATAGGCTAAATGACATCATTTGAGTCAATTGGAGGTGTACCTGTGGATATATTTCAAGGTCTACCTTCACACTCAGTGCCTCTGACAACATGGGAAAATCAAAAGAAATCAGCCAAGACCTCAGAAAAAAATGGTAGACCTCCACAAGTCTGGTTCATCCTTGGGAGCAATTTCCAAACGCCACGTTCATCTGAACAAACAATAGTATGCAAGTATAAACACATGGGACCATGCAGCCGTCGTTCCGTTCAGGAAAAAGACGCGTTCTGTCTCCTTGAGATGAATGTACTTTGGTGCGAGAAGTGCAAATCAATCCCAGAACAACAGCAAAGGACCTTGTGAAGTTGCTGGAGGAAACAGGTACAAAAGTATCTGTATCCACAGTAAAACGAGTCCCTATATCGACATAACCTGAAAGTCCGCTCAGCAAGGAAGAAGCCACTGCTCCAAAACCGCCATAAAAAAGCCAGACCACGGTTTGCAACTGCACATGGGGATAAAGATCGTACTTTTTGGGGATGTTAAGGCTGTCGTAGTCGTTCTCCTCCTCAGACGAGGAGAAGCATGGATTGGACCAAGATGCGGAGTAGTAGGTATTCATGCTTTAATGAACAAACAACAAACACTACAAATTACGAAACTCTACAAACGTGACTAACATGAAAACAGTCCTGTGTGGCCCAAACACTGACACAGGAAACAAACACCCACAAAACACCAGTGAAACCCTGGCTGCCTTAGTATGACTCTCAATCAGGGACAAACGATACACACCTGTCTCGGATTGAGAATCATACCAGGCCAAACACAAAAATCCCAACATAGAAAAACAAACCTAGACCAACCCACCCAACTCACGCCCTGACCAACTAAAACAAATACATAACAAAGGAAAACAGGTCAGGAACGTGACAGGGGAAGTGTCCTCTGGTCTGATGAAACAAAAATAGAACTGTTTGACCATAATGGCCATCCTTATGTTTGGAGGAAAAGAGGGGGAGGCTTGCAAGCTGAAGAACACCATCCCAACCGTGAAGCACGGGGCTGGCAGCGTCATTTTGTGGGGGTGCTTTGCTGTAGGAGTGACTGGTGCACTTCACAAAATAGATGGCATCTTGAGGTAGGAAAATTATGTGGATATATTGAAGCAACATCTCAAGACATCAGTCAGGAAGTTAAAGCTTGGTTGCAAATGGGTCTTCCAAATGGACAATGACCCCAAGCATACTTCCAAAGTTTTGGCAAAATGGCTTAAGGACAACAAAGTCAGGGTATTGGAGTGGCCATCACAAAGCCCTGACCTCAATCCCATAGAAAATGTGTGGGCAGAACTGAAAAAGCGTGTGCGAGCAAGGAGGCCTACAAACCTGATTCAGTTACACCAGCTCTGTCAGGAGGAATGGGTCAAAATTCACCCAACTTATTGTGGGAAGCTTGTGGAAGGCTACCTGAAATGTTTGACCCAAGATAAACAATATAAAGGCAATATTACCAAATACTAATTGAGTGTATGTAAACTTCTGACCCACACTGGGAATGTGATGAAAGAAAAAAAAGCGAAAAGAAATCACTCTCTCTACTATTATTCTGACATTTCACATTCTTAAAATAAAGTGGTGATCCTAACTGACCTAAGACAGGGAATTTTTACTAGGATTAAATGTCAGGAATGTCAGGAGTTTAAATGTATTTTGCTAAGGTGCATGTAAACTTCCGACTTCAACTGTACAAATTACCTCGACTAACCTTTACCACCGCACATTGACTCTGTACCGTTACCCCCTGTATATAGCCTCGTTATTGTTATTTTATTGTGTTACTTTATATTATTTTTTACTTTAGTTTATTTAGAAAATATTTTCTTAACTCTTTCTTGAACTACATTGTTGGTTAAGGGCTTGTAAGTAAGCATTTCACGGGAAGGTCTACACCTGTTGTATTCGGCGCATGTGACAAATAACATTTGATTTGATGCGCTATAAAACAGCATTTTTTCCCCCTGCCAATTGTCAAAAAGTGTAGAATTGCAAGAAATTTGCCTTAAAACTGCAACATTTTCTCTCAGCCTCATGACAAAATGTGTAGAGTAGAATGATAAAACTGCAAATGTTTCTCTCAGCCTCATGACAAAATGTGTAGAGTAGAATGATAAAACTGCAAATGTTTCTTTCTGCGCCGTAGCAACATGTGTTGAAATGCAGGAAGTGATCTGAGTCCCCCACACCTTCAGGAAAGTTTATCACACTTGTACGGCTACTTACAGAGGTCTACCTAGCTATATCTTAGGCAGTACCACAGAGTCAAATCAAATCAAATGTTATTAGTCACATGCGCCGAATACAACAGGTGAAATGCTTACTTACGAGCCCCAACCGACAGTGCAGTTTCAAAAAATATGGATAAGAATAAGAGATAAAAGTAACAAGTATCATGACATGTCTGAGGTGCCAGTCTTTATGTTGTCATTACCTGCAGGTTTGTGGATGCAGAGATTCTGGTTACACTGGAGTATGAAGTATCTTTTTATTTAATTTTAACATTTTAGTAATCTAGCAGACGCTCTTATCAACAGCAATTCATACTTACTTCACACTTACTTACTTTGCTGTATGTTTGCCTATACAGTAGCGGAAGCAATACAGTGTCACAGACATAGGGCATGTTAGGGCATGTTTGATGTTGTATTACCGGCTGGGTTGCGGGTGGAGAGGTTCTGGTGGCACTGGAGTTTAATGTCATAAAGAATGTACATCTGCTCCTCTGCTGTCAGGCTCTCCTCAGATCCACCCTGCAGGCAACAAGCAGTGGGAGTTTAACAGTTTAAAGAGGAATTTTAGCAAAACAACAACTTTGTGTCTTGGTAGAGGTCACTTGTGTCAAAACTCAACCTAATTATTGCATCATAGCACTCCTAGCTTGGGTGGGGAAAGGTTGAATTCAGCCACTGAAATGGAATCGCTCTTTAAACAGGTCAATACATTACAGGCTATGCTAGAGTTCAGGAGTGATAACTTTTATCTGCTATGATCTGATTACCATCTTATTTCACACAGAGACTTGAAGATTTGTCACATATTTTTTCTAACCTGATTTACAAGTAATGAAAGACATATCACAATGTAAAGAGATAACAAATGCTACACATTAAAAATAAAAATGTTTTTATGCAAGCTTCATGAAGAATAATGCACCCACATCACAGCTGTGGAACTGTGAATAATGCACCCACATCACAGCTGAGGAACTGTGAATAATGCACCCACATCACACCTGAGGAACTGTGAATAATGCACCCACATCACACCTGAGGAACTGTGAATAATGCACCCACATCACACCTGAGGAACTGTGAATAATGCACCCACATCACACCTGAGGAACTGTGAATAATGCACCCACATCAAACCTGAGGAACTGTGAATAATGCACCCACATCACACCTGAGGAACTGTGAATAATGCACCCACATCACACCTGAGGAACTGTGAATAATGCACCCACATCACACCTGAGGAACTGTGAATAATGCACCCACATCACACCTGAGGAACTGTGAATAATGCACCCACATCACACCTGAGGAACTGTGAATAATGCACCCACATCACACCTGAGGAACTGTGAATAATGCACCCACATCACACCTGAGGAACTGTGAATAATGCACCCACATCACACCTGAGGAACTGTGAATAATGCACCCACATCACACCTGAGGAACTGTGAATAATGCACCCACATCACACCTGAGGAACTGTGAATAATGCACCCACATCACACCTGAGGAACTGTGAATAATGCACCCACATCACACCTGAGGAACTGTGAATAATGCACCCACATCACACCTGAGGAACTGTGAATAATGCACCCACATCACACCTGAGGAACTGTGAATAATGCACCCACATCACAGCTGAGGAACTGTGAATAATGCACCCACATCACACCTGAGGAACTGTGAATAATGCACCCACATCACAGCTGAGGAACTGTGAATAATGCACCCACATCACACCTGAGGAACTGTGAATAATGCACCCACATCACACCTGAGGAACTGTGAATAATGCACCCACATCACACCTGAGGAACTGTGAATAATGCATATCGTTGTTGTCTGATGAAAACCTCATAGCAAACATTTTTTTACTAAAAACAGTAACAGTAAGTCTCCTAAGTGTACTCTGAACATTTCATGACTCTAGGACCAAGAAAATGTATTCAAAAATGTTTCATGTTCATTCATGGGAAAATATGGTCATTTTTTTCAAATTCCTGAAAATGTTCAGTTTTGGACATCAGCCAGTGACGATATGCATTATTTCTATCATAGTTGCCGCAGAATTTCAGCACTTCCAAAGTAAATTACCAGACTGCAGGCCAGAAGAGCAAGCAATTATTTTCAGATGGTTCTTCAAATAGTCTTCTTCATGGACTATAGAGTGTTATTGTAGATCTTAGCTCTGATTAACAAATAAGTAAGTAGTGCACATTGAACTACCTAATGAGGATTCCACAGAAGAGTTTAATGATGTTGTTGTTTGTGCGTTTCTTTCCCCCTTATCTTCCTGTTGATAAGAAACATGCTGTGTATTATGGTGAAGAACTTGAGACCAGAGAACTAGGAGGAGGAGGAAGAGGAGGAGAATGTAATGTTGTTCAGTTGAATTAATGCTTCCCTTTCAAATCCCACTGAAAATACTAAACATTGTTAAGGATATTAACTTTTTTTTATTATTAGCTCGGTCTGTTGTTATATTTGTCCCTTACGGAAAAACAAACCTCTTCTAAGTTTGTCTATGTGTCAGCCCTGTTGCAATCCTGAAGTAGCCTAAAGTACAGGAAGGAGTTGAAAACTTTTACATTTTAGTTCCTGGTTGTATATCTTTTCAAAGTAAGATTATGAATGTGCTTCACGTTGCCATGTGAATCAATATTTAGACGGTGCATGTCCTTGCACAGAACAACATTTTTCAATATTACATGGTCCACATGCATAACTTACGTACTGTATTCCTTTGAATTGCAAACCGATTCATGAAAAATTTAACTGATATTTGTCCATCAATGCCTGGAGCTGAATTGGGGGGGTGGGGGGGCATGGGGGAGCATGGGGACCAAGAACCTCCATTGATGAGCAGATTGAATGGAATGATTTTAGTATTACTTTGTCTTGCCCGTTCACGCTCTGGCACCCATACACAATCTCAATTTGATCAAGGTTTAAAAATCCTTCTTTAACCTGTTTCCTGGATTTAACAATTCACCTGGTTGTAACGATTCTCATTGGTGGAAGGAGAAGAGGACCAAAATGCAGCGTGGTAAGTGTTCGTCATATTTAATTAAAACTGAACACTGCACAAAACAACAACGATGAAAAAATGAAAATGAAACAGTTCTGCCAGGTGAACATACACTAAACAGAAAACAATCACCCACAACACACGATGGAAAACAGGCTACCTAAATATGGCTCCCAATCAGAGACAAAGATAGACAATTGCCTCTGATTGGAAACCACACCAGGCCAAACACATAGAAAACCAATAACCTAGAAAAAAGAACATAGACTGCCCACCCTAGTCACACCCTGGCCTGACCAAAATAGAGAATAAAAAACCCTCTCTATAGCCAGGGCGTCACAATGGTCATGTTATGAATATTTGTTCTTTTGATGTGTAGAGGGGGCTTCAAAGTTACTCTTGAAGTACTTGGTTATCCATATTTGCAGAATTTAGAAGGAAAACAATCTCTCTAATTTGTCTATTAATACGAATGTGTCCCAGTGTCTCAGTTTCTCAACCCTTTAAGCCCAATGTTAAGTTTTTGCAACACTTACAAAACTATCTCTAGCTCTGGCTCAAAATGTTTCTTTCTCAATTTCTTTTTTTCTACTTGGTTTATTTCAAGTCATGTACTTGCATGAATGACTTACACCATATGCCTGTGTTTGGGACCAGCGTGGTCTTTGATATGTGGACAGGTCTGTAATGTTTTAGAAGCTTCCTACTGACGCCACAATAATAATACTGACACAGAACAAATACTACTAACAGGTACATCTAGAGATGAACTATGTAGTGTTCGGCATGATTTTTGAGTTTCGGACATGTACAGGATGCAGTTTAGGAAATGTTGCATTTTTACAACATTGAGTCTCACAGGATTAAAATGATGAATTCAGTCCATTTGTCATCTCATTTATACAATACGAAATCTGTCATCAGTGGATGCGGGCTAAGAACAACATTTTCTAGGTCTCAGGGAAGGGGAAAATGTTAGTCACGGCATGTCAGTGATTTAGATCTGCTGCACATGCAGGTACTGTAAACTGGGTAAAAACATCCCCCCTGAGAAACCAATACTGAAGGGAGTAGCACAGAGCGTGGTACGAGATCTTCCGTTTCTTGGCAATTTCTCGCATGGAATAGCCTTCATTTCTCAGAACAAGAATAGGCCGACGTGTTTCAGAAGAAAGTTCTTTGTTTCTGGCCATTTTGAGCCTGTAATCAAACCCACAAATGCTGATGCTCCAGATACTCAACTAGTCTAAAGAAGGCCAGTTTTATTGCTTCTTTAATCAGCACAAAAATGTTCAGCTGTGCTAACATAATTGCAAAAGGGTTTTCTAATGATCAATTAGCCTTTTAAAATGATAAACTTGGATTAGCTAACACAACGTGCCATTGGAACATAGGAGTGATGGTTTGCCGATAATTTGCCTCTGTACGCCTATGTAGACATTCCATAAAATATCTGCCATTTCGAGCTACAATAGTCATTTTCAACATTAACAATGTCTGCACTGTATTTCTGATCAATTTGATGTTAATTTAATGGACAAAAAAATAGATTTTCTTTCAAAAACAAGGACATTTCTAAGTGACCCCAAACTTTTGAACGGTAGTGTATATATATATGTTTATTTACAGTTTAAAGGTGTGGTTTAGGAGGTCAGAATACCTCCATTGACGAACATTCCTTTAATAGCAAAGAAGTAAGATAGGAGGTTAACTCTACAAATTCAGCCAGAAGGACAACCAAATATTACTACAATTAAATATAGAAAACCTACAAAATAGTTTAACCTTTTAAAAATATATGCTTTTGATTGCAAAATACAAAATAAGTATTGGTCGTGTTGATCAATTTGGACATTTCAGGCACAACAAAACTTCATTTCAGATTTATATACCAACAGACAATATTTTCCATCATATGTAAATGCTTTTCATCCATTTTGATGTGATTTTAATAGAATTGCACAGTTTTCTTACCACATATTATCCCTACAGGACCATTGAAGCCCAATGTGGCATTTTTGCAATGTTTCCAGAATTGTCATATTCAGAGTCCTATAATAAGTATTTCTGAAGGGTAATTCATTCCCCCCTTCATTTGGATCTATGCTTGGGTCTCACAGGGTTAAATAATCGATTCATTATGAAAGTCTAAATATGATTTCCCACAGCTGATTTTATTTTTTACTCAATGTTCAACTTTGGTAATTTATACTATTTTAAACATAATGCACTCATCAAAACAAAATCTAAACAACAAAGCTACAAATGGCTATATTGTTCCACTAATACATTACTAGTAAAGGCCCGGTGTAATACTTTTGTGATAAAAAAATAAAGATTCTGGGGATAGTACAGAACCCTCCACCCCTGCTGCTAAAACAAAATGTTATGTCATATTTCCAACACCGCTGAACAATTTGGCCTAAGCTTTGTTTCTTACCTGTGCGTCAACAAAAGTCCACCACAGGAGGAATGAGACCAAGTTCCATAAGATCCACTTCACCATACCTCCAAACATGGCAGTTTTTCTCATAGCTGTTGGTAAAAAAAGCGTTGGCTATCTGGTGTTTGAAACTCAATATTAGTACTTAGGTTAAAAATGATTTGCCATTCCGACTTGCATGGTCGTCATCAGGTTCACCATTCCCGTATTAATAAACATGTTAAATATCAGACTTGTTTCGATTATGACTGTAAAATCTTTTTCTTTTTTTTAAGTTAAAAGGTTCATAAAATATCAATTTCCCGCGCAGGTGACACAAGCGCAAAACTAGGAAAAGGTCCAGAGAGCGCCTGCAAACACATGAAAAAGTATTCCTTATCCATAACACACATTTCTTCTTCCATACAGTAGGCTACATAGCATATACACCCTGCCACGACGTCTCAGAACAAGTTTAAACACCCATTCCAGTTGCTGTGTCTGTATCCGAATGTCTACACTTTTAGAGAGAAGGGCGCGAATTCCCGGTCCTCGCCAAGCTCGGTGAAGACTTGAAAAGGTACGTGCTGTTGATACAACTAAACTATAGAGCGCGGGGATCTTTTGGTGGTTCGGGAAAATACCAGTTTCTCTTCTTTCATTTCCACAGTCAGCCCTTGTCCGTTCAGTGCACACAGTTATTTCAGCATTCAAATTATTGAACAGGAAACCAACAGCGCTACACAGCCTGACACGAAACTCCACCTAATACACTAATCACTCTCCAGGTTTGACTGCACAGAAGTTGAGATTTTGTCACTCTTTTATAATTTATCATAAGTAGAAACACACTTTATAGCAAGTCTTGACTAAGGAAATAGTTCAGAAACTTTTATTTTCAAGGACCGTTTGCGTTGCGTACTTTTCTTCTCTGTCCTCGTTTTGCACTGCTGAAGAGGGTGAGGAGCTATCCATGGTGCTGAAACTTCGTTAGAAGGACAGACACGACATTTGGACGATGGTGCCCTAGAAATACAGAAAAAAATATAATTCTTCAACCGAGTGGGGGAAACACGCCCGATGTCATGACAAGATGACCTCTCTCCCCTCCCCCTCTCTCTCCCTCACTCTCTCTCCCCCACTATCTCTTTCCCTATCTCGCTCTCTCTCTATCTTTCTCTACACCCCTCTCTCTCTCCCCCACTCTCTCTCACCCCAACTCTCTCTCCCCCCCCTCTTTCTCTCGCTCTCCCTCACCTCTCTTTCGCTCACTCTCTCTCTTACCCCCACCTCTCTCTCTCTCCCCCCCCCCCTCTCAATTAAATAAAATTCAAAGGGGTAAACATGTGCTAACATTGCCAGAACAAAAACATTCCTCTCCCTCCCCATCTAGCTCCTCACTGCAGGCATGTACAACAGGTGGTAATTAGTGCAAGCAGACTCTGAACAGAAGCTACTCAATCGTTGAACTGTGTGTGTGCACACTTGTGTGTGAGCTTCTGTGTGTGGTGTGTGTGCATGTGTGCAGTTGAGTGCTTCCATACATGCATGTGTATGTGTGCGCATCGTACTAAACCATCCTTTTCCTGGTCGATTTTGGACATTTGACATTTGGTTCAGAGAACGTAAATATTTCCGATTCCTCGGCACTTAACAAAACATTTTATAAAAAAGATTGACCAGCACTGGGCGCAAAACTCAGGATTCTTGGATCCAAAGCGCGTTGCTCAGACTACTGTGCCACCACAGTTCACAATGCTCTAGCAAGCTGTGAGAATACTTGATGATGCTTGATGGTATGAGGTCGGTTGGTTTTCAAAGCCTCTACCAAACCATAGCCCTAACCTTAACCACTGGGAATGGATGCCTAAACTCTTTTAACCTTTGAGTTGTTCATGCGAATGAATGTGTCAGAAAATAGACGTCATTCATAATATGTCTAATTCCTAAGGGGAAACTATGAGATCTTGTTGTCATGGCGCCCTCCCAGCATCCAATTATCAATTCTAATTCAAATATAACACTTGGCACCACTACTTGTTTCTTCAGAAACATAATGTGCAGAGCAGGAAGTCGGGAACCTATTCATGACCTGGGTTGGAGGCAGGATAAGAAGAGGAAAGTGAAACATCAATAATCGCACAGGAAAACACACAGTCTGTGTTACTGCTGTCTCCAAAGGGTGTGTGAGAGGGGGTTCTCTTTTGATTCTGTTCCATCTTCCATCTGATGGTAAAAGAACAGAATAAACTTGTCCTGAAATCCACAGATGTTGTCTGTAAGACGTTTATCATCAGCACAGTGTGAGTGTGAAAGCACAAGCATCAGTCACCCTAAAGCATCAGTCACCCTAAAGCATCAGTCACCCTAAAGCATCAGTCACCCTAAAGCATCAGTCACCCTAAAGCATCAGTCACCCAAAAGCATCAGTCACCCTAAAGCATCAGTCACCCTAAAGCATCAGTCACCCTAAAGCATCAGTCACCCTAAAGCATCAGTCACCCTAAAGCATCAGTCACCCTAAAGCATCAGTCACCCAAAGCATCAGTCACCCTAAAGCATCAGTCACCCTAAAGCATCAGTCACCCTAAAGCATCAGTCACCCTAAAGCATCAGTTCCCCCAGTAGTTGCCACACCTCCAGCTGCGTACCCACTCTAGCACCAGGGTCAGCGCAGTCTCAAATATAGTTTTTTTTCCATCATTGGAAGCCTACCACACACACACACACTATGCGATACATTTATTCAACATAAGTATAAATGTGAGTTTTTGTCACAACCCGACTCGTGGGAAGTGACAAAGAGCTCTTATAGGACCAGGGCACAAATAATAATATAATAATAATCAATAATTTTGCTCTTTATTTAGCCATCTTACATATTTAAAATTGTGAATAACTCACCACAGGGTAATGAGAAGGGTGTGCTTGAAAGGATGCCCATAACTCTGCAATGTTGGGTTGTATTGGAGAGAGTCTCAGTCTTAAATCATTTTCCACACACAGTCTGCGCCTGTATTTAGTTTTCATGCTAGTGGGGGCCGAGAATCCACTCTCACATAGGTATGTGGTTGCAAAGGACATCAGTATCTTAATAACAGAGTGATTTGCCAAGGCAGGATACTCTGAGCGCAGCCCAATCCAGAAATCTGGCAGTAGCTTCTGATTAAATTCAATTTTCACAGAACCACTTGTTGCAATTTCAGATATCAGTTCAGATATCAGTAAGTGGGCTGGAGGCAGGGAATGAAAGGGATAATGAATCCAGTTTTTTGTGTCATCCGTTTCGGGAAAGTACCTGGGTAATTGCACACCCAACTCACTCAGGTGCTTCGCAATATCACATTTGACATTGTGCGTAAGCTTGAATTCATTTGCACACAAAAAAAATTCATACAATGATGGAAAGACCTGTGTGTTGTCCTTGTTAATAATGCAGACAGAGAAGAGCTCCAACTTCTTAATCATAGCCTCAATTTTGTCCCGCACATTGAATATAGTTACGGAGATTCCCTGTAATCCTAGATGCCGGGCCTTACTTTCTTTAACCGTTAATACATTTTTGAGCAAACGGAATGAGCAGCAGCTACGTTTGGCTACATACGGACCGTTAGTGGAATTCCCGCGAGAGAGTAACGGTTAATGTGATTGGATGTTAATTATTTGACTAGGCTAACTGTATTTGACATTGTGTTGTTATTTCGCTGAACACTAGATGTTCAAATTAGATTTTTGGCAGTGAAACGAGGCTACTCAGGCAAGAAAAAAAACTAATTCATATGTGTAGCCCCGTTGGAAAATCTAAATGGACTGTTTGAAAATTTGAAAGTAAAAAAAATAAAAAATGGTAAATGTATTTTTTAAATATATATAAAAAAATGTGAATCACATATTTGGCGTACCCCCGACAGCATTGCGCGTACCCCAGTTTGAGAATACCCGCTAAAGCATCAGTCACCCTAAAGCTCTAATCATCAATCCTCTCAACTCAATCAATGCAACTGCACTTCACTTCATATTCTATTCTGGACAATATATGTACTTACATACAATTACACAATGGTAATCCCTAGCATTGTCAGTGGTGTAATGCACTTAAGTAAAAATTATTTAAAGTACTACTTAAGTCGTTTTGGGGGTATCTGTACTTGACTTTATTATTTATATTTTTGACAACTTTTACTTTTACTCCACTACATTCCTAATGAAAATACTGTACTTTTTACCTCATACATTTTCCCTGAAACCCAAAAGTACTTGTTACATTTCGAATGCTTAGCAGGACAGAAAAATGGTCCAATTCACACACTTATCAAGAGAACATCCCTACTGCCTCTGATCTGGTGGACTCACCAAACACAAGTGCTTTGTTTGTAAATTATGTCTAAGTGTTGGTGTGTGCCCCTGGCTATCCTTAAATAAAATAAAATATTTTTAAAAATTGTGGTGTCTGATTTCCCTAATATAAGGAATGTGAAATTATTTATACTTTTACTTTTGATATTTTTGTATATTTTAGCAATTACATGTATTTTTGATACTTAAGTATATTTAAAACCAAATACTGTTAGACTTTTACTCAAGTAGTATTTTACTGGGTGACTTTCACTTTTACTTCAGTCATTTTCTGTTAAGGTATCTTTACTTTTACTCAATTATGAAAATTGGGTACTTTTTCCACCACTGAGCAATGTAATATTTCTCATTTTCCGATCCTGAGCACATTGAATTCAAAGCCTACTGTGAGGCTTGTCAGATCAGAACCGTCCATTCCATTGGGTTGAGCTCAACTCACAGTTTTGGGGAAGCTACGCTGAAAATGGAGTTTAGCAAGCCAATATAACATCACACTGGAAAAAGTTAAGATACGCTAAAAACACCCTTAATAAAAATATAGTTTATTTAGCTAAAATAACTGAAATAGTAGTTCACTATATGCAAACTACTTCGTGAAAAATTATCTTAGTTAAATCTGTAATGTCATAGACACAGAATAGCAAGAACAGGTCACTTTGGCATCATATGGTAACAGAAGGTGTAATTTAGCATATTAAATACAAAAACGATGTTCTGGCCTACTTCACCCGTATCTTAATTTTGCACAAAAGTAGTGTGTAGTTCCAGTAGTTGGCAAAAAATATATATTTTGGAATAAAGGCCTCGTAAAGTAAGGATTCTTTGCTTGTATAACAATATAACAATTTTGGAAAAAAGCATATGCCCGCTACCCAACCACCACCCTTTTCCACCCTTAAAAACACTACCAAGATTTGAATTGAGTTCAACTACCACCACTACTCCCCAACACTGCAGTTTTATACCATGTGTTCTTGCCTTTGTCTTGTTGCTTAGTATGCCTCTGTGCAATATGGCAGAAGCTATACCTGTGAGTCATTATACTTACATTATGCTTGCCTTATTGTCCACCTCACTGTAATTCTCAGGTAGCTCACACAAGAGATTGCCACTGTAGGCTACAATATCATCAATGTCCACTGACTCGTTTGAACAAAGATAAATGCTCTCTCTGTCTTTCTCACTTCAATTCAAAGGGCTTTATTGGCATGGGGAACATATGTTAACTTTGCCAAAGCAAGTGAAGTGGATAATAAACAAAAGTGAAATAAACAACAACAAAAAATTACATTAAAACATTTCAAATGGCATATGTCTATATACAGAAATGTTTAATCTAAGGAAGTTGTCTAAAAGGGATTGAATTAGTTGTTGGGTAATTGTTTTTGGGGTAGTTTTCTACACTACTTTCCTTGCATCTATAGCATTCCTTAACATTATGCAGTTCCTCTGGCTTTGATGCCTCAAGATTGAGTATTGCTCTGTTCAAGTAGACTGTGATTTTGCTGTGATCTGATAGAGGTGTCAGTGGACTGACTGTGAACGCTCTGAGAGACTCTTTATGGAGGTCAGTGATAAAGTAATCTACAGTACCACTGCCAAGGGATGAGCTGTAAGTGTACCTACCGAAAGAGTCCCATCAAAGCCTACCATTGACTATGTACAGACCCCGCGCGCGTGTGACAGAGCTGCAGGAGTTGTGAACCTTTTTTGTTGGTTGTTTTGTCATAGTTGTGTCTAGGGGGACGTATGGAGGAGGGAATGCTGTCACCTCCAGGTAGGTGTTTGTCCCCCCTGTGTGCTAAGAGTGTCAAGTTCTTGTCCACTTCTGGCATTTAGGTCGCCACAGACTAGTACATGTCTCTGGGCCTGGAAATGGTTGATCACCCCTGATAGGATGGAGAAGCTGTCATCATTAAAGTATGGAGATTCTATTGGGGGAATATAGGTAGCACACATGAGGACATTTTTCTCTGTAGAGATAATTTCCTTATTCATTTCTAGCCAGATGTAAAATGTTCCTGTTTTGACTAGTTTAATAGAGTGGTCTACTCATTAGCGAATTAGCATAGTCTCTTCCCTGTTTCACACCTGGTAGTTTGGTGGACGGGACTACCAGCTCTCTGTAACCTAGAGAGAAATCAGGTCCATCTCCTCTATACCATGTTTCTTGTAGGATGACAATGTCTGTATTTCCAAATTATTTGATGAAGTCTGGGTTCCTGCTCTTTAGTCCAAAGGCAGATGACCTCAGACCTTGTATTTTCCAAGATGAGATAGTAAAAGCTTTGTGTTCCTTAGTGTCTAGTGTTGTTTTCCTGTGGTTTAGACTCGGACCATTACAGTAGGTGTGAGCAGAGCATATAGAGAATCTGATACATACCTCTTAGGTCGCAGGATGGTGCTTGGGCGGGTGTATTAGTGCGGGTTGGTCCTGCTGGTCTGCTCACAGCCTGGGCATTTGTGCGGCTGTCATGTTGAGGTCCTTGCTGCAGGGGCGGGGGGCAGAAGGGGGGCAGAAGGGGCATATGTCTGATCTGGGGTGGCCTATATAGGGTGTGGCTAGAGTTTGTTGGGGGATGGGTCGACTGGTTGGGGTGGGAATGTGGCTGGTGGTGCTGTGGTCTTGGTGTAGGTCCTCTTGATGTGCATCCTCTCGGTGCAGATCCTCCGGGGGGGGGTCTCGCAGTTCTGGGAGGATGTCTCGCTGGTCTGGGAGGGTGTCTTGCTGGTCTGGGAGGGTGTCTCGCTGGTCTGGGAGGGTGTCTCGCTGGTCTGGGAGGGTGTCTCGCTTGTCTGGGCTGGGTGCTCGTTTCTCTGTTGCTCCTGTTTGAGGGGCTGTGGTTGAGGGTGATATCCTTCAGGGTCCTGGGAAAGGTGGGGACTGCTGCCTTGTAGAGGTGGACCTGGTCATAAAGGCTGTTCGAGTCCAATGTGGAGTGGTGGGCCAGGTTAACATTTGGTTTTGAGGCATAGTCCCGGGAAATGCTTGCATTCACCCGCTGTATGGTGGCAGGGTGAACACATTTTCATGGTAGCAAGGTGGAGATAACCACTTGTGCGTGGGGAAAGTGGAAGAGATTTTTTGAATCACTCCGCTGAGTGCTGTGGCCACCCTTTCCTGCTGGGCTCTCAGGTCGTTTGTGCCTGTGTGTATTATGATGTGGCTGGGGGATGCCAGGTGTTCGTACACCTGAGTTTACCCACTTGCAGTTTTGGAAAATGTTTCCTCTCATCAATGTATTTCCCATTTGAGTCAATGAGGAGCACAATCTCTGGCTTTTGTGTCCTCAGTGAGTGTGGGGGTGTTGTCAGGAGACTATCCTGTGGGCTGATGGGGGGTGAAAGGAGGGGGACTCTCCTGGGTTGGTGGATTCTTCCTTGTCTGTCCTGCTGTGGTGTTAAGGATGTGGTCGAGGTCTGAAATGGGCTGTTCTGTAGGCTTCTCTGGGGGGATGGCTAGCTCTCTCATGAGTGGTTGATTGTCACACCTCAGCTATCTCACCTCCTCCTGCAGCTGTGCCATGTGTTCCTCGCTCTCCTCCTTAAGTTCTCTCACTTCAGATCGGAGGGCAGCCAACTCTCTCAGACAGCCGTCTATCTCCACCTTCAGCTCTCTGGGTACTGTAGCGGGAGAGGTGTTGTCTGGTCTGTTTTGTGTGTCTGTGCTGTCTGGAGTGTGTGGACTAGCTCTCTGAGCTCCACGATGTCTCTCTCCAGCTCTGTGAATTTATCCCTCTCAATGATGGAGGAGCAGTGAAGTTGTTGGACCTGGGTGTGTTGTTGGACCTATATTCATCTGCAGGACAGTTTGAAGAGGTGTGATGAGACTCGCTAGGGGTGGGGAAGTCGTCACCAAGAGAAAGCTCCTCCTGCTGTGCTCTCGCTTTGATTCTGTGGAAGTCCTTTTGGAAATGTATGAAGTTGCCTTGCACCACGACTGTTCCATTCTTGTACAGGTTGACATACGGTGTCTCAAGGTAGCTTCAGACTGAAAATGACTTACTCAGTTCCAGGTTGGATGATATCTTCGGGTTTCTGTTGTACTTCTTTTCCTGGTTGCTGGTTGTCAGAAAGTTTGTGGGATGGTCCTTGGCAGTAAGAATCGTTGGTAATAAAAATCATTCCAGAATCTTTCCAGGTAATTTAGTCCAAAATCAGGTTTTGGTTTGGAGTTTTGATTTGGAGTGAAGGTTACGTTGTGGAGGGTAAAAGTCTCTGTCTCTGTCTTTGGCTCCTGTCTCCTGTTCCACATCTCGCCACCAACCACCTTGCTCTGGATTTTCTCACCACCACTACCTGGATTTCCTTTAGGATCTGTTCTCCTGTTCTACTCAGCCAACCAAACCTCACTCTACACTCCTGGTTTTTGCAACTAATCTGAGCTACCCCGGTTCTGCACTCCCCGTTTCTCTGTGTTCAATAAACATTTTGGTGCGTTCATCCCGGCTTCCTCTTCTTAATCCGCTCTTGGGTTCCCCCCCTTCGCTCATCGTTACACATATGTTAACATTGCCAAAGCAAGTGAAGTAGATAATAAACAAAAAAAATGAACAGTAAACATTACACTCACAGAAGTTCCAAAAGAATAAAGATATTTCATATGTCTATATACAGTGTTGTAATGATATGAAAATAGTTAAAGTACAAAAAAGAAAATAAATATGGGTTGTATTTAGAATGGTGTTTGCTCTTCACTGGTTGCCCTTTTGTTGTGGCAACAGGTCACAAATCTTGCTGCTGTGATGGCACACTGTGGAATTTCACCCAATAGATATGGGAGTTCATCAAAATTGGGTTTGTTTTTGAAATCTTTGTGGATCTGTAATCTGAGGGAAATATGTGTCTCTAATATGGTCATACATTGGGCAGGAAGTTAGGAAGTGCAGCTCAGTTTCCACCTCTTTTTATGGGCAGTGTGCATATACCCTGTCTTCTCTCTCTCTCCCTCTCTTCTCTCTCTCTTTCTCTCCCACCCCTCTCTCTCCCTCTCTCAATTCAATTACATTCAAAGGGGTAAACGTGCTTACACTGCCAAAGTGAAAACATCCCTCTCCCTCCTTCTCTAGCTCCTCACTCCTTGCCCAGTCTGTGTATGTGTGGGCAGTTTGACCCAATCATATTCATTACATTTACATTTACATTTAAGTCATTAAAAGTCACCAACACAGGTTGTACTCATTAGCTTGTGTGGAGTTAAAAAATAACTTGTCAGCTTCCATTGATTTTACTCAACATGCTATTGGTACATGCAGGCATGGACAACAGGTGTTCTTGCCTTTGTATTGTTGCTTAGTATGCCTTTGTGCAATATGGCAGCAGCTATAACTGTGAGTCCTTATACTTAGAGAGTGCTTGCCTTATTGTCCACCTCACTGTAATTCTCAGTTAGCTCACACAACACATTTCCACTGTAGGCTACAATATATATTCAGTACTATAATTAAGTCCAAAGTCCCTTATGAGCAATGTAAGATGTTTTGCTCTTACAACAGATTGCTACTGCCGGCTACAGTATATACAATGCTTTGTGTCCAATGCTCAATGTAAGAGGGTTCTTTGCAGAGGGACCAAGATTATCAGATTAATTATCAGAAAAATTATTGGAAAACAAGAGTTCTTTGTAAGGCAAAGAGGTCTACCTAGAAAAGTTACATCCTGAGAAACGTGTTTAGAATAAAGGGTTATTTGATAATTGTTTGGAAGACAAGAAGGGTTCTACATAGATCCCTTGTGAATCAGCTTTTAATTGTTTTAATATTTTTATTTCTTTTAAATAATGTTTAAACTTCAACATCAGGAGTTTGAGTAATCTGATTACTTTAAAAAGACAGGTGTGCGATAGTTTTGAACTTATATGGGAATATTTGTACATACAGTGCCTTCGGAAAGTATTCAGACCCCATTAATTTTCCCACATTTTGTTACGTTACAGCTTTATTCTAAAAATTGATTACGTTTTTTTCCCAGCAATCTACACCCCATAATGACGAAGTAAAAACAGGGTTTTAGAAATTCTTGCAAATGTATTAAACATTTTAAACAGAAATATCTTTGCTATGAGACTCGAAATTGTGCTCATGTGCATCCTGTTTCCATTGATCATCCTTGGAGACGTTTCTACAACTTGATTGGAGTTCACCTGTGGTAAATGCAATTGATTGGGCGTGATTTGAAAAGGCACACACCTGTCTATATAAGGTCCCACAGTTGACAGTGCATGTCATAGCAAAAACCAAGCCAAGAGGTTGAAGGAATTGTCTATAGAGCTCAGAGACAGGATTGTGTCGAGGCACAGATCTGGGGAGGGTACCAAAAAATGTCTGCAACATTGAAGGTCCCAAAGAACACAGTGGCCTCCATCATTCTTAAATGGAAGAAGTTTGGAACCCCTAAGACTCTTCGTAGAGCTGGCCGCCTGGCCAAACTGAGCAAATTCCTCTGTGGAGATGGGAGAAACTTCCAGAAGGACAACCATCTCTGCAGCACTTCACCAATCAGGCCTTTATGGTGGAGTGGCCAGACAGAAGCCACTCCTCAGTAAAAGGCACATGACAGCCTGTTTGGAGTTTACCAAAAGGCACCTAAAGACTCTCAGACCATGAGAAACAAGTTTCTTTGGTCTGATGAAACCAAGATTGAAATCTTTGGCCTTAATGCCAATTGTCACGTCTGGAGGAAACCTGGCACCATCCCTATGGTGAAGCATGGTGGTGACAGCATCATGCTGTGAGGATGTTTTCCAACGGCAGGGACTGGGAGACTAGTTAGGATCGAGGCAAAGATCAAAATCTGTTACAGAGTGCTCAGTACCTCAGACTGGGGCCGAAGGTTTGCCTTCCAACAGGACACCGACCCTAAGCACACAGCCAAAACAACACTGGAGTGGCTTCGGGATAAGTTTCTGAATGTCCTTGAGTGACCAAGCCAGAGCCTGGACTTAAACCCAATCGAACATCTCTGGAGAAACCTGAAAATAGCTGTGCGGCAATGCTCCCCATTCAACCTCACAGAACTTGAGAGGATATGCAGAGAAGAATGGGAGAAACTCCCCAAATATAGGTGTGCCAAGCTTGTAGCGTCATACCCAAGAAGACTCGAGGCTGTAATCAATGCCAAAGGTGCTTGAACAAAGTACTGAGTAAAGGGTCTGAATATGTAAATGTGCTATTTCAGTTTTTATTATATATATAAATTAGCATAAATTTCTAAAAACCTGTTTTTGCTTTGTCATTATGGGGTATTGTGCGTAGATTGATGAGGGGAAGTAACAATTTAATCCATTTTAGAATAAGGCAGTAACGTAACAAAATGTGGAAAAAGCAAACGGGTCTGAATATCAAATCGAATCAAATGTATTTAAATTTCATTTTATAGCCCTTCTTACATCAGCTGATATATCAAAGTGCTGTACAGAAACCCAGCCAAAAAACCCAAACAGCAAGCAATGCAGGTGTAGAAGCACGGTGGCTAGGAAAAACTCCCTAGAAAGGCCAAAACCTAGGAAGAAACCTAGAGAGGAACCAGGCTATGAGGGGTGGCCAGTCCTCTTCTGGCTGTGCCGGGTGGAGATTATAACAGAACATGGCCAAGATGTTCAAATGTTCATAAATGACCAGCATGGTCAAATAATAATAATCACAGTAGTTGTCGAGGGTGAAACAAGTCAGCACCTCAGGAGTAAATGTCAGTTGGCTTATCATAGCCGATCATTGAGAGTATCTCTACCGCTCCTGTTGTCTCTAGAGAGTTGAAAACAGCAGGTCTGGGACAGGTAGCACGTCCAGTGAACAGGTCAGGGTTCCATAGCCGCAGGCAGAACAGTTGAAACTGGAGTGGCAGCACGGCCAGGTGGACTGGGGAGAGCAAGGAGTCATCATGCCAGGTAGTCCTGAGGCAATGGTCCTAGGGCTCAGGTCCTCCGAGAGAGAAAGAAAGAAAGAGAGAAAGAAAGAAAGAGAGAAAGAGAGAGAGAGAGAATTAGAGAGAGCATACTTAAATTCACACAGGACACTGGATAAGACAGGAGAAGTACTCCAGATATAACAGACTGACCCTAGCCCCCGACAAATAAACTACTGCAGCATAAATACTGCAGCATAAATACGCTGAGGCCCTTCACAGTTTTATTTGAGACGACTGTACAACCATCAAGATGAATTGTCAGATTCAACAGAAGATCTCTTTGTTCCTTTGGGCCTAGAACAAGCATCTCTGTTTGTCCGAATTTAAAGTAGAAAGTTTGCAGCCATCCACTTCCTTATGTCTGAAACACAAGCTTCTAGCGAGGGCAATTTTGAAACATCATGTTTCATTGAAATTTACAGCTGTGTGTCATCCGCATAGCAGTGAAAGTTAACATTATGTTTTCGAATGACATCCCAAAGAGGTAAAATATATAGTGAAAACAATAGTGGTCCTAAAACGGAACCTTGAGGAACACCGAAATGTACAGTTGATTTGTCAGAGGACAAACCATTCACAGAGACAAACTGATATCTTTCCGACAGATAAGATCTAAACCAGGCCAGAACTTGTCCGTGTAGACCAATTTGGGTTTCCAATCTCTCCAAAAGAATGTGGTGATCGATGGTATCAAAAGCAGCACTAAGGTCTAGGAGCACGAGGACAGATGCAGAGCCTCGGTCTGACGCCATTAAAAGGTCATTTACCACCTTCACAAGTGCAGTCTTTCGTATACATTGTTTGTCTTCAGGAAGGCAGTGAGTTGCTACGCAACAGCTTTTTCAAAAAAAATTGAGAGGAATGGAAGATTCGATGTAGATTCGATGTAGGCCGATAGTTTTTATATTTTCTGGGTCAAGGTTTGGCTTTTTCAAGAGAGGCTTTATTACTGCCACTTTTCGTGAGTTTGGTACACATCCGGTGGATAGAGAGCCGATTATTCTGTTCAACATAGGAGGGCCAAGCACAGGAAGCAGCTCTTTCAGTAGTTTATTTGGAATAGGGTCCAGTATGCAGCTTAAAGGTTTAGAGGCCATGATTATTTTCATCATTGTGTCAAGAGATATAGTACTAAAACACTTGAGTGTCTCCCTTGATCCTAGGTCCTGGCAGAGTTGTGCAGACTCAGGACAACTGAGCTTTGGAGGAATACGCAGATTTAACCTGTCTAGGATCAGCGTGGCGCTAGCGGCACACCCCCCCCCCCCCACTGAAAAACCAGTGCCGCGAAATTCAAAAAAAATATTTTTTTAAAATATTTAACTTTCACACATTAAAGTCCAATACAGCTAATGAAAGACACAGATCGTGTGAATCCAGTCAACATTTCCGATTTTTAAAATGTTTTACAGGGAAGACACTATGTAAAGATGTACATCTATTACCTAAAAACACATTAGCATAATCCACCATCTTTTATTTGTCCACCAACACCAGTAGCCATCACCAATTCGGCTAAACTAAGATATTTATAGCCCCTAACCAACAAAAAAACTCATTAGATGACAGTCTGATAACATATTTATGGTATGGGATAGGTTTTGTTAGAAAAAAGTGCATATTTCAGGTAGACTTCATAGTTTACAATTGCACCCACCATCACAAATGGACTAGAATAATTACAATGAGCAACGTGTTTACCTAACTACTAATCATCAAACATTTCGTAAAAATACACAGCATACACGAATCGAAAGACACAGATCCTGTGAATACAGACAATATTTCAGATTTTCTAAGTGTCTTACAGCGAAAACACAATAAATCGTTATATTAGCTTAGCACATAGCAATTAGCAGCCCAGCATTGATTCTAGCCAAAGTGAGCGATAAAAGTCAACATCGCCAAAAGATATTAATTTTTTCACTAACCTTCTCAGAATTCTTCCGATGACACTCCTGTAACATCACATTACAACATGCATATACAGTTTGATCGAAAATGTTTATATTTAGCCCCCAAAATCATGGTTAGACAATGTGAAATGTAGCTCAGTTGGTCAGAAAATGTCCTTGCGCCACTTAGACAGTGATCTACTCTTATACATAAATACTCATAAACGTGACTAAAAAATACAGGGTGGACAGGGATTGATAGACAATTTAATTCTTAATACAATTGCGTTATTACATTTTTTAATTTATCCTTACTTTTCAATACAGTTTGCGCCAAGCGAAGCTACGTCAAAAAACATGGCGTCCTAAGCCACTAAAATGTTTCGACAGAAACACGATTTATCATAATAAAAATGTCCTACCTTGAGCTGTTCTTCCATCAGTATCTTGGGCAAAGGATCCTTTCTTGGGAGAAATCACCTTTTGGTGGAAAGCTGTCCTCTTGCCATGTGGAAATGTCAACTGCGTTCGGGATGAACTGAAAAGCGTGCCCAACTTTTCACATCGTTGCAAAAAGAAATGTCCCAAAATCGCACTAAACGGATATAAATTGCTATAAAACGCTTTAAATTAACTACCTTATGATGTTTTTAACTCCTATAACGAGTGAAAAGATGACCGGAGAAATATAACAGGCTAAACTAACGCTTGGAACAAGTGCGCGCCGGTGTCCTCTTGGCTCATGACGCAGCTCCCAAAGAATGACTAGCTTCAGGGTTTTTTCATTTGTAGGGCCTGTGAACGCGCAATCGACCCCGTTGGAATCGTCATCACGTAAAGGCATCCAGGGGAAGACGTAAGAAGTGTCCGTATAGTCATAGCAACGACAGTGCCCTTTTAAATGACTTCAGAACAGTGGCCAACATTTCTCAAATCTGACTCCATGTCAGGGAAATTGCTGTAGAATGGGCTCTGTTCCACTTAGAGACAAAATTTCAACTCCTATAGAAACTATAGACTGTTTTCTATCCAATAATAATAATAATATGCATATTGTACGATCAAGGATTTTGTGGGAAGCCGTTTAAAAAATTAGCCAAATTAGCATAAGTAGTCTAAACAGCGCCCCCATCCCCAACAGGTTAAAGGGGAGTCCGTAATTTGCTTTCTAATGATCATGATCTTTTCCTCAAAAAAGTTAATGAATTTATTACTGCTGAAGTGAAAGCCATCCTCTCTTGGTGAATGCTGCTTTTTAGTTAGCTTTGCGACAGTATCAAAAAGAAATTTCGGATTGTTCTTATTTTCCTCAATTAAGTTGGAAAAATAGGATGATCGAGCAGCAGTGAGGGCTTTTTGATACTGCACGGTACTGTCTTTCCAAGCTAGTCGGAAGACTTCCAGTTTGGTGTGGCGCCATTTCCGTTCCAATTTTCTGGAAGCTTGCTTCAGAGCTTGGGTATTTTCTGTATACCAGGGAGCTAGTTTCTTATGACAAATGTTTTTAGTTTTTAGGTGTGCAACTGCATCTAGGGTATTGTGCAAGGTTAAATTGAGTTCCTCAGTTAGGTGGTTAACTGATTTTTGTCCTCTGACGTCCTTGGGTAGGCAGAGGGAGTCTGGAAGGGCATCAAGGAATCTTTGGGTTGTCTGAGAATTTATAGCACGACTTTTGATGCTCCTTGGTTGGGGTTTGAGCAGATTATTTGTTGCGATTGCAAACGTAATAAAATGGTGGTCCGATAGCCCAGGGTTATGAGGAAAAACATTAAGATCCACAACATTTATTCCATGGGACAAAACTAGGTCCAGAGTATGACTGTGGCAGTGAGTAGGTCCAGAGACATGTTGGACAAAACCCACTGAGTCGATGATTGCTCCGAAAGCCCTTTGGAGTGGGTCTGTGGACTTTTCCATGTGAATATTAAAGTCACCAAAAATTTGAATATTATCTGCTATCACTACAAGGTCCGATAGGAATTCAGGGAACTCAGTGAGGAATGCTGTATATGGCCCAGGAGGCCTGTCAACAGTAGCTATAAAAAGTGATTGGGTAGGCTGCATAGATTTCATGAATAGAAGCTCAAAAGACGAAAACGTTTGTTTTTTTTGTGAATTGAAATTTGCTATCGTAAATGTTACTAACACCTCCGCCTTTGTGGGATGCACGGGGGATATGGTCACTAGTGTAACCAGGAGGTGAGGCCTCACTTAACACAGTAAATTAATCAGGCTTAAGCCATGTTTCAGCCAGGTCAATCACGTCAAGATTATGATCAGTGATTAGTTCATTGACTGTATTTGCCTTGGAAGTGAGGGATCTAACATTAAGTAGCTCTATTTTGAGATGTGAGGTATCAGGATCTCTTTCAATAATGGCAGGAATGGAGGAGGTCTTTATTCTAGTGAGATTGCTAAGGCGAACACCGCCATGTTTAGTTTTGCCCAACCTAGGTCGAGGCACAGACACGGTCTCAATGGGGATAGCTGAGCTGACTACACTGACTGTGCTAGTGGCAGACTCCACTAAGCTGGCAGGCTGGCTAACAGCCTGCTGCCTGGCCTGCACCCTATTTCATTGTGGAGCTAGGGGAGTTAGAGCCCTGTCTATGTTCGTAGATAAGATGAGAGCACCCCTCCAGCTAGGATGGAGCCCGTAACGGGAGGAGTAGAGACCAGAGAAGGCTCGACTCGCTGCTTAATGGGGAGAACCGGTTGAAAGTTTCTGTCGGCTGAATGAGCGACACCGGTTGAGCATTCCTACAGCATTTCCCTCCAGAAGCCATGAGAAAGTTGTCCGGCTGCGGGGACCGTGCGAGGGGATTTATACTAGTGTTACTATCTGTACTTACTGGTGGCACAGACGCTGTTTCATCCTTTCCTACACTGAAATTACCCTTGCCTAACGATTGCGTCTGAAGCTGGGCTTGCAGCACAGCTATCCTCGCCGTAAGGCGATCGTTCTCCTGTATATTATGAGTACAGCGACTGCAATTAGAAGGCATCATGTTAATGTTACTACTTAGCTTCGGCTGTTTGAAGTCCTGACGAACCATGTCCAGATAAAACGTCTGGAGTGAAAAAGTTGAGTGAGGGAAAAATAAAAAATATAAACGGTAATTAAAAAGTAAAAACCGTAAAGTTGTCATGTAGCAAAGTAAGGTTGGCAACAAAACGCACAGCAGCACGTAAACAAGTCTGCAAGTTGTGACCTTTCCGTATATGCCTATGAATATTTTCCGAAGGCACTGTATATCTAGCATTCCCTTAGTAATTGTAAATATACAATACTGACATAGTTGGTATCTTTGCCATGAATTATCAATCAATCAATCAATCAATTTTATTTTATATAGCCCTTCGTACATCAGATAATATCTCGAAGTGCTGTACAGAAACCCAGCCTAAAACCCCAAACAGCTAGAATGCAGGTGTAGAAGCACGGTGGCTAGGAAAAACTCCCTAGAAAGGCCAAAACCTAGGAAGAAACCTAGAGAGGAACCAGGCTATGAGGGGTGGCCAGTCCTCTTCTGGCTGTGCCGGGTGGAGATTATAACAGAACTATGCCAAGATGTTCAAAAATGTTCATAAGTGACAAGCATGGTCAAATAATAATCATGAATAATTTTCAGTTGGCTTTTCATAGCTGATCATTAAGAGTTGAAAAACAACAGGTCTGGGACAGGTGGCGGTTCCATAACCGCAGGCAGAACAGCTGAAACTGGAATAGCAGCAAGGCCAGGCGGACTGGGGACAGCAAGGAGTCACCACGGGCGGCAGTCCCGACGCATGGTCCAAGGGCCCAGGTCCTCCGAGAGAAAGAAAGAGAGAAGGAGAAAATTAGAGAGAGCCAAGATTTTCAAAATGTTCATAAATGACAAGCATGGTCAAATAATAATCAGGAATAAATCTCAGTTGGCTTTTCATAGCCGATCATTAAGAGTTGAAAACAGCAGGTCTGGGACAGGTAGTGGTTCCATAACCGCAGGCAGAAGAGTTGAAACTGGAATAGCAGCAAGGCCAGGCGGACTGGGGGCAGCAAGGAGTCACCACGGCCGGTAGTCCCGACGTATGGTCCTAGGGCTCAGGTCCTCCGAGAGAAAGAGAGAAGGAGAAAATTAGAGAGAGCCAAGATTTTCAAAATGTTCATAAATGACAAGCATGGTCAAATAATAATCAGGAATAAATCTCAGTTGGCTTTTCATAGCCGATCATGAGTTGAGAGTTGAAAGAGTTGAAAACAGCAGGTCTGGGACAGGTAGGGGTTTCGTAACCGCAGGCAGAATTATGTGTTTCAAACTAGTATTTTTTGTGATTTTATTGAGCAGAGAGCAGGAGAATAGAAGGTAGTATGAACCAGCAGTGTACTGCATTAAATGGTACACTGCAAATTTGCCAGTTTTGCCTAGTGTTGGTTTTTCAGTGTAACATTTCTAGTGTTGATTCATGAGTTAAATTAACTTAACACCCAGTGGTGTAAAAGATCCCCAGTGCTGTTGTTGTGTTGTTGTTAATTATCCAGAGTTGAGGGTGCTTGTGTCATTTTTACTCTGTGTTGAGTAAAACACTCAAAACCACGCCCATCATTATCATATTTCCCATTATGCTCTATTGAGGGTTGATTTTCGGGATTGGAGGTAAAGATAAAAGGGTTCTTTATATCCATAGAACCCAATCCGTAGAACTCTATATGGTTTTACTGAGCACCTTTTTTTTCTAAGAGTGCATGTGAGATCAAAGGTTGGCAAAGCACAATTAATATATGGAGGGTAGGGTTTCAAAATTCAGGTTACTTTCCTGGTTACTTATGTAACTCAGCTGTACTATACTATATTATTCTAGCTCCCATTAGCTTCCCTTGTCAGGTGTATACCGGTAGCTGGCATTAAGAGTTATCCACCATTAGGGTTGACAAAATTCCCAGGTTTTCCGGAAATCCCGGTTGGAAGAGGAATAATCCCAGAATCACAAGGGAATAAGCAGGTGGAAAACCTGCGTATTCTGTGAAAGTTACTGGAATTTTGCAACCCTAATGGTGAATTACTCTTGTTGCCAGCTGCTGGTATACGCCTGACAATGGAAGCTAATAGGAACTAGAAGAATATGATCTATCCATATGGTACACTTTGTAAGCCAATTCATCTGAGTTACATACATTCACAGAACCCCCAACAAATATTCCAGAACATTCTCCAGTAGAGTCACTGGAATATATTGCACCACTAGCCAGGCTGATATGAATGAATTACTTAACATGTAGAGCAACAGTATAATGCCATATAAGAGGAAAAGCTGATGGGATGAAAAATAAAAACATGTTTGCTCTGGGAATTATGTTCTCAGAAAGGTTATGGTCATTCATGGGCAACAGTCCTTCTGCTAGGGTACAGGTATGACTATAACACTGTCCAAGAGAGATAGACCTCTTTAATACCATTCCAACAAGGTCAACTGTTTTCATTACACCTATGAAGACTACCAAGTAATATTCTCATTTTGTGCAAATTTAGCTTTTTATAGGTTATTGTCACTAAGCAGAAGTTATTTTGTTCAGTGTCATTACTGCAAGGCAGTGATTCACACTCAGAAGAGATTATCTCTGACTGATAAAAAATGATGATGATAAAAAAATTGGGAAATTATACTATTTTATACTAATACAATTGCTCAGAGAAATTGTTTTTTCCTCGAAAAGATAGTGGTCAAAGTGATTGGCACCCCTGTTTTCAATACTCTAGCACCCTCCCCCTTGCATGAATAACGGCACTGAGCCTTTTTCAAAATTATTTTATGATTATTTTAAATTATTTTATTGGAGGACACATTGGAAGGGGTTTTACACCAATCCTTCATACAGAATCGTCCCAGATCCTTGATATCCTTCCCCTGCATTTATGGTCTGTCCTCTTCAATTCAAACCACAGGTTTTCAATAGGGTTCAAGTCCGGAGACTGAGACTGTCACGTTCCTGACCTGTTTTTCCTTTTTCTTGTGTTTATTTAGTTGGTCAGGGCGTGAGTTGGATGGGTTGTCGATGTGTTATTTTCTATGTTGGGATGTTTGTGTTCGGCCGGGTATGATTCTCAATCAGAGACAGCTGTCAATCGTTGTCCCTGATTGAGAATCTTAGGCAGCCTGGGATTCACGTGTGTTTTGTGGGTGTTTGTATCTCGTGTCAGTGTTCGTACCACACAGGACTGTTTTTGGTTTTGTCACGTTTGTTGTTTTTGTATGTGTAAGTGTTCAGTTTACGTTAATTAAAATATGACCACTTTCCACTCTGCGTGTTGGTCCGATCCATGCTCCTCCTCGTCTGAGGAGGAGAACGACTTCGACAACCGTTACAGAGATGGCCATTGCAAAATGTTGATTTTGTGGTCAATTAATAATTTATTTGTGGAATTTGATGTGTGCTTGGGGTTATTGTCTTGCAGGAAGATTCCCTTGCAGCCAAGTTTGAGCTTCCTGTTAGAGGTAACCAGGTTTTGGGCAAAATGTCAGGTACTGGGTAAAGTTCATAATGTCGTTGACCTTAATAGGATCAGTGGTAGCAAAATAGCCCAGCAAAATCAAAGAACCGCCACCACATTTTACAGTAGGTACAGTGCACTTCTCTGCAGATCATCTCAAGCTCTGTCAGGTTTGATGGAGAGCATTGCCGCACAGCTATTTTCAGCTCTCTCCAGAGATATTAGATCGGGTTCAAGTCCGGGCTCTGGCTGGGCCACTCAAGGACATTCAGAGACTTGTCTATAAGCCACTCCTGCGTTGTCTTGGCTGTGTGCTCGTTGTCCTTTTAGAAGGTGAACCTTCGGCCCAGTCTGAGGCATTGAACGCTCTGGAGCAGGTTTTCATCAAGGATCTCTCTGTACTTTTCTCCGTTCATCTTTCCCTTGATCCTGACTAGTCTCCCCAATCCCTGCCGCTAAAAAACATCCCCACAGCATGATGCTTCCACCACCATGCTTCACCGTAGGGATGGTGCCAGGTTTCCTCCAGACATGACACTTGGCAATCCGGCCAAAGAGTTCAATCTTGGTTTCATCAGACCAGAGAATCTTGTCTCTCATGGTCTGAGAGTCCTCTAAGTGCCTTTTGGCAAACTCCAAGCGGCCTGTCATGTGCTTTTTACTGAGGAGTGGCTTCCGTCTGGCAACTTTACCACAAAGGCCTGATTGGTAGAGTGCTGCAGAGATGGTTGTCCTTCTGGAAGGTTCTCCTATCTCCACAGAGGAACTCTGGAGCTCTATCAGGGTGACCATCGGGTTTTCGTGGTCTTCCTGTCTGGGTTGGCTCCCCCCCTTGGGTTGTGCCGTGGCGGAGATCTTTGTGGGCTATACTCTGCCTTGTCTCAGGATGGTAGGTTGGTGGTTGGAGATATCCCTCTAGCAGTGTGAGGGCTGTGCTTTGGCAAAGTGGGTGGGGTTATATCCTGCCTGTTTAGCCCTTTCCGGGGGTATCATCGGATGGGGCCACAGTGCCTCTTGACCCCTCCTGTCTCAGTCTCCAGTATTTATGCTGCAGTAGTTCATGTGTCGGGGGGCTAGGGTCAGTCTGTTATATCTGGAGTATTTCTCCTGTCTTATCCAGTGTCCTGTGTGAAGGACTCTTATCCAGTGTCCTGTTTCTCTTTTTCTTTCTTTCTCTTTCACGAAGGACCTGAGCCCTAGGACCTTTGCCTCAGGACTACCTGGCATGATGACTCCTTGCTGTCCCCAGTCCACCTGGCCGTGCTGCTGCTCCAGTTTCAACTGTTCTGCCTGCGGCTATGGAACCCTGACCTGTTCACCGGACGTGCTACCTGTCCCAGACCTGCTGTTTTCAACTCTCTAGAGACAACAGGAGCGGTAGAGATACTCTCAATGATCGGCTATGATAAGCCAACTGACATTTTCTCCTGAGGTGCTGGCTTGTTGCACCTTCGACAACTACTGTGATTATTATTATTTGACTATGCTGGTCATTTATGAACATTTGAACATCTTGGCCATGTTCTGTTATAATCTCCACCCGGCACAGCCAGGAGAGGACTGGCCACCCCTCATAGCCTGGTTCCTCTCTAGGTTTCTTCCTAGGTTTTGGCCTTCCTAGGGAGTTTTTCCTAGCCACCGTGCTTCTACACCTGCATTGCTTGCTGTTTGTGGTTTTAGGCTGGGTTTCTGTACAGCACTTTGATATATCAGCTGATGTAAGAAGGGCTATATAAATAAATTGGATTTGATTTGATTTGATTCTTGGTCACCTCCCTGACTAAGGCCATTCTCCCCTAATTGCTCAGTTTGGCCAGGCGGACAGCTCTAGGAAGAGTCTTAGTGCTTCCAAACTTCTTCCATTTAAGAATGATGGAGGCCACTGTGTTGTTGGGGATCTTCAATGCTACAGAAATGTTTTGGTACAAGATCTGTGCCTCGACACAATCCTGTCTCTGAGCTCTACTGACAATACCTTCAATCTCATGGCTTGTTTTTTGCTCTGACATGCACTGTCAACTGTGGGACCTTATATAGACAGGTGTGTGCCTTTCCAAATCATGTCCGATCAATTGAATTTACCACAGGTGGGCTACAATCAAGTTGTAGAAACATCTCAAGGATGATCAATGGAAAAAGGATGCACCTGCCCTCAATTTTGAGTCTCATGTAAAGGGTTTTAATACTCATGTAAATAAGGTATTTCTGTTTTTATTTTTGTAATACATTTGCTAACATTTATAAAAACCTGTTTTCTCTTTGTCATTATGTGGTATTGTGTGTAGATTGAAGATAACTTTTTTTTTGTCAATTTTAGAATAAGGCTGTAATGTAACAAAATGTGGAAAAAGGGAAGAGGTCTGACAACTTTCCGAATGCACTGTATGGGTTATTTACTGTGCATATTGTACATCATTCTTTCAGCGCCAAACCCACCACTGGTGTGCGTGGCCAAAGACTTCTATTTTCATGTCATCTGACCATAGCACCATTTCCAATCCAAGTGCCAACGCCGTTTAACAGACTCCAAGCGTTTACATTTGTTGGATGACATGAAAATAGTGCTCTGTTGTCAACAATTTATCCACACATTGCAGATCTGCTCACAGTGAACACGTGCTGATAATTGCAAATGAAACCTTCCATCTAAATAGACATTCTCTTGCATGAATATTATTGATGTAGAATTTGATAGAAATTTGCATAATTGAAACTAATGGGCATACATGGAAAGCATAGAAATTCTGTAATACCCACAACGTGAAATTAGATTTGAAAATGACATAGCATAACGTTGCATGCCTGTTCCTTTTCCATCGTATGCTACAATTAATGCTTTGAGATGCCATTGGCAATTTTGTAGCAAAGGGCATTGAAAGTGTTATTGTATACGTTTATACCTCCATTCAAAGAGAAATTATATGCTGTGAGTTCTTAAATAGAATAATTTACAGTATTTAGCAGTGTAGTAAAATTCAATAGCATCTAATATATAGATTGCTTTCGAAATGACACCCTATTCAAGAAGTCCTGGTCAAAAGAAGTGGATTATAAACGGAAAAGGGTACCATCGGTGTACTGCTGTTTTCATCATCCACCGATAGTTTGTTATAGGTTCATTTGTGTTTCTGAAGGTTACAGGTTTAATTTGCTATGTGTGTTAGAAATGCTTCTGTACTCCGTAACTCCACACGTGTCCTCTACAAAGTCACTTTAATCATCCAAAGATTTTTGTACTTCTCTCCTCTTCATTGAGCTCAAGGCCATCCAAGATCGCTGTGTAAAGTGAACAAGCCCTAAGAAAATACTAAATGGATCAAGCATTAATGTATTGTTTTTTTGTAATTCGTATTTGTGTTTTGTATGAGAAATTTTAAACCCTCAATTTACACTGAACAAAAATATGAACGCAATATGTAAAGTGTTGGTCCCATGTTTCATGAGCTGAAATAAAAGATCCCAGAAATGTTCCACATTGTCACAATCGTTATGAGACGAATGAGTGGACCAAGGCGCAGCGTGGAAGAAAGACATCTTCTTTTAATGAAGAAAAACAAACACTTAATAAATGAACAAAAACAAACGATTGTGAAGCTAAAACGAACTAAGTGCACACATGCAACATAGAACATAGACAATTACCTACAAAAGCCTACTACCTATGGCTGCCTTAAATATGGCTCCCAATCAGAGACAATGAATGACAGCTGTCTCTGATTGAGAACCAGTCAGGCAACCATAGACACCTACACTCAAACACAAACCCATCTACTCTACCTAAACCCCCTATACCATACAACCACCCAAGACGAGACAAGAACACACAAACATCCCCCCTGTCACACCCTGACCTAACCAAACTATTACAGAAAACAAAGATAACAAAGGCCAGGGCGTGACAGTACCCCCCCCCCCCCCCCCCCCCAAAGGTGCGGACTCCGGCCGCAAAACCTGACACAGAAGGGGAGGGTCCGGGGTGGGCCTTATTATGGCGGCGGCTCGGGTGCGGGACGTGGCCCCCACTCCACCATTGTCAATACCCGCTTTGGTGGATCTGGTAGATCCTGGCTGACTGGGGGCTCTGGTAGATCCTGGCTGACTGGCGGCTCTGGCAGGTCATGGCTGACTGGCTGCTCTGGCAGGTCATGGCTGACTGGCGGCTCTGGCAGGTCATGGCTGGCTGACGGCTCTCGCTGGTCATGGCTGGATGACGGCTCTGGCTGGTCATGGCTGGATGACGGCTCTGGCTGGTCATGGCTGGATGACGGCTCTGGCTGGTCATGGCTGGATGACGGCTCTGGCTGGTCATGGCTGGATGACGGCTCTGGCTGGTCATGGTCTGAAGGCTCAGGACAGACGGGCGGCTCTGAAGGCTCAGGACAGACGGGCGGCTCTGAAGGCACAGGACAGACGGGCGGCTCTGAAGGCTCAGGACAGACGGGCGGCTCTGAAGGCTCAGGACAGACGGGCGGCTTTGAAGGCTCAGGACAGACGGGCGGCTTTGAAGGCTCAGGACAGACGGGCGGCTTTGAAGGCTCAGTACAGACGGGCAGCGCAGGCGGCGCTTGGCAGACGGACAGCTCAGACGGCATTGGGCAGACGGGCAGTTCAGGCGCCGCTGGGCAGACGGCAGACTCTGGCCGGCTGAGGCGCACTGTAGGCCTGGTGCGTGGTACCGGAACTGGAGGTACCGGGCTAACAACACGCACCTTCAGGCTACTGCGGGGAGCAGCAACATGACGCACAGGACTCTGGAGACGCACAGGAGGCTTGGTGCATGGTGTAGGCACTGGTGGTAATGGGCTGGAGACACGCACCACAGGGCTAGTGCGTGGAGGAGGAACAGGGCTCTGGAGGAAGCCTGGTGCGTGGTGTAGGCACTGGTGGTACTGGGCTGGGGCGGGGAGGTGGCGCCGGAAATACCGGACCGTGCAGGCGTACTGGCTCCCTTGAGCACTGAGCCTCCCCAACCTTAACTGGTTGTATGCTTCCCGTAGCCCGACCAGTGCGGGGAGGTGGAATAACCTGCACTGGGCTGTGTAGGCGAACCGGGGACACCATGCGTAAGGCTGGTGCCATGTATGCCGGCCCAAGGAGACGCACTGGAGACCAGACGCGTTGAGCCGGCTTCATGGCACCTGGCTCAATACTTAATCTAGCCCGGCCGATACGAGGAGCTGGTATGTACCGCACCAGGCTATGCACACGTACAGGAGACACCATGCGCTCTACCGCATAACACGGTGTCTGCCCGTACTCTCGCTCTCCACGGTAAGTACAGGGAGTTGGCTCAGGTCTCCTACCTGACTTCGCCACACTCCGTTGTAGCCCCCCCCAAGAAATTTTTGGGCTTGATTAACAGGCTTCCAGCCTCGCCTCCGTGCTGCCTCATACTTCCGCCTCTCGGCTTTAGCTGCCTCCAGCTCTTCACGAGGGCGGCGATATTCTCCAGGTTGAGCCCAAGGTCCCTTACCATCCAATTCATCCTCCCATGTCCAGAAATCCTGTGTAGGTTGCTCCTGCTGCTGCTTAACACGCTGCTTGGTCCTTTGTGGTGGGTAATTCTGTCACGATCGTTATGAGACGAATGAGTGGACCAAGGCGCAGCGTGGAAAAAAGACATCTTCTTTTAATGAAGAAAAACAAACACTTATTAAACGAACATAAACAAACGATCGTGAAGCTAAAACGAACTAAGTGCACACATGCAACATAGAACATAGACAATTACCCACAAAAGCCTACTGCCTATGGCTGCCTTAAATATGGCTCCCAATCAGAGACAATGAATGACAGCTGTCTCTGATTGAGAACCAGTCAGGCAACCATAGACACCTACACTCAAACACAAACCCATCTACTCTACCTAAACCCCCTATACCATACAACCACCCAAGACGAGACAAAAACACACAAACATCCCCCCCTGTCACACCCTGACCTAACCAAACTATTACAGAAAACAAAGATAACAAAGGCCAGGGCGTGACACACATGCACAAAAAAAAATTGTGCACATTTCTCTAAACTTTTGTGCACAAATTTGCTTACATCCCTGTTAGTGAGCATTTCTTCTTTGCCAAGATAATCCATCCATCTGACAGGTGTGGCACATTAATTCGATGATCATTACACAGGTGCACCTTGTGCTGAGGACAATAAAATATGTCTCAAGTTTTGAGACAAATGTTATCGATCTCAGAGAGAGACTCCTCTGTGACTGACTAGCATTGTCCCTGATTGCATCCCAAATGGTACCCTATTGCCTACATAGTGCACTACTTTTGACCAGGGCCCATAGGAAATAGGGTGCCATTTGGGATACATCCCTAGGTTTCCTCTGTCATTGTGTTCTCTGGCTGGCAAGGGTTCTCTTTCGCCTAGCAACAATTAGACTGGCACAATTGCATGGTGCCTTGTTGACTCTTCATTCAAATGCAAGCTCCTTGGCACTTACAAAATGAGAATCCAATTATCGAAATAAACAGCCATCCTCCCTGCCGTCATCCCTTTTCATGGGTGGATTGGCCATCTGGCAGTTCTGTCAAATGACAGAAGGTCCGGGCCGTCTTTTATTTGGGTGGGATGGTTGAAATGTAAAAAAAAGAATAATAACATGAATTATATATCTTTTTGAAATATGACACAGCCGGAGGCCCATGGACCAGTTATTTTTAATGGCTTTTGTGCTATTTCTCTGTTGTCATAATAATTTATATTGAGCATTTGGCTGACCAGTGGGTCCCCTGGTGTTCTGGCCCCAGTGATGCTCGGCTTAGCAGCAGTCTAGTGTAGTGGATGCAGGTAGAAAGCAGAGAGAGAGAGACATGCACTGACATATGTATAGACAGTTTATTGATACTCTATTTGGGAAATCTTGTGTGAGTGAAGTACTGCTACATTTTCGAGTGATTATGTTATTGATCCAGCTTCTCCTCTCTCTCTTGACTGGAACCCAGCCGGTGAGCCATGAACGAGACCATGACAACGACAGCTCTCGGACCATGATGGCATCCAGCCAAAGATGAATTCTGTCATGAATGTGGTGTGAGTGTGTTCCAGGGCCTGTCCTTGTGTTTTGTTCTGTCGTTTAATATTTTGTAAACCCCCTTTTTAAAAAGAGAATTGAAAACCTCCTGCCTGTATTTGTGGTTTTTGGGATTCTAAATAACCTTGGGTTTAGACAACAACATACTTGAATATTCTTTTAAAGCTATCCGGTTAGCAACAGTTTTCACATTTTCTAGATGTCCTTGGGGTTTGGAAGTCTTTCTAGCATTAAAGCTGCTAATGAGCTTTTAGTCCTCAAAGATGCAATAAATCAAACAGCTATAACCAAAGACTCAAAATGGCTGTCAATGATATGCTAAAATGTAGCACAACGTAGCATTTACATCCCTAAAACGAGCTCTAGCACACGGAGCTGAGAAACTGAAATATGTGACAACGTATACAAAATTGAAAGATAAGCTCCTTACATTCAATGATGAAAAATAGTCCAGACACAAGTGACAAGTCTGTGAGCACATTACCATGTTGTATTACCTCGATTTCACACCCAATTTTTTTGTTTAAACACATAGCAGTGTTTCTGTGCCATGCAAATCAAACATGTTGATTTGTGGAATACTCTAGTCTCTATTCTGTATTGTAGGCCCATTGGAAACATATGCTACAGAAGCCCTGATCCCTCCTGAGCTAAACACTAATATCCTGTGGAGGTGGAGAAAAGGACCCCAGGCAGATGCCATCTGTGCTGTTTCTAAAACGGACATGTTCTTCTTGGTTCTTTTGGCTCAAGCAGGCAGAAACAGATTTTACACGCTGATGCACTCTCACACACAACCACACTGAATGCACGCGATCGAATGGTTGGATGAGACGGTGTTAACCATGGTGCAACCCTCTGATGTTACTACTTTCATCTCCCCACCTAGCAGGTGACATGGTGTACTGTACTGTTCCAGCCTCCACAGCCTCTATATCCTCCACAACCCAAACCCAACAGAACCCACCAGATAATTGCAGTGTTAAGCTTTGATCAGTCCCGCCTACAGTCGCCTGGGCAAACTGCTCTGTCACAGTTCTGTAATAAGTACTTCTCGCACGTAGACTATGTTCCTATTTATCACGTTGGGGCTGCTTGGCTTTTACTAGTACAACTTTGATTAAAACTGTAATTATGCACCAAATCTGTGCTCCAGCTTATTAGCTATCTAAAGGGAACTTTTATGTTTGTTTTGGTGTTTTCAAAGCCTGATTTCACAGCCTGTATAAACTCAAAGATACAGCAGGAATTTATATGTTAATTTTGGTAACACTTTACTTGACACCCAGTGTCATAACACATGTCATAACAAGTGACATAACTTGTCATAACCTGTCATAATGTGGTCATAACACTATAATGGCCCATACATTTACACCTGTTGTGACACATAGTGTGTAATTTTATGGCAAACGTTTGGTAGGTGTTCATTTACCTGTCATGCTTTTTTTTATCAGTAGACCAGAAATACCCTACATTATGCATGGGAACTGGTTAAAATCTTTGAGTCAGAGGTCTTGAATGAAACATTTTTATCCTGATTTTCCCAATGGGATGTGATCACTGTCACTACTTCACTCTCCAGCCAAGATGCACGAATTGAGGAGTAAACTGAAGTGAAACGGGAAAAATCTTGATGTAGATTAAATACCGAAACGTGTTGTTTTTACTTTGAACAATTAATGATCACTGTCCTCCAGGAGTTGATGAATTTCCTCTTCACTCTTGATTTTCCCAAGGACATGGAAAGTGGTCAAATATTTTTTTTTTACTCCACCCCCCTCCTTGCCCCATCAGGTGTTGACAGTCTCTGGTCCAGTACTAGACAAAATCGAAATATGTGGTGCTTTTAATAACCATTTAATAACCTCCAGCTGGCCACCTGTTTGAAAGGATAGTCTCTGAAAATGCATCTAACTCCACCAGGGGGAGTCCTTTAATCACCTCAAAACAGATTGTAGAGAATGATGCACTAACAGACTCACATACTTAATTTTCATTTCAAACATTTGAAATGTCTATGATGTACTAAGTGCTTTGCAAAATATTGATGTTAAAACAATCCATAAGTGCTGATCCCTTTTTAATGCAGCTCTCTGCCCCACTTATTGCTGAACCATTGACCTATATTGATACGCCTGCTCCTGTGCCCTCTCCCTGGCGCTCGAAGGCACCAGGTTCCCCAGCATTACGCACTCCTGCCACCATCATTACGCACACCTGCCTTCCCCCGACACGGGCATCAGCAGTTATTGGACTCACCTGGACTCAATCACCTGTGTCATTACCTCCCCTATATCTGTCTGTTCCCAAGCTCTGTTGCCAGCTTTAGAATACATTTTTTTATGTCGTTATGTTACCCGGTGCTGACGCTGGTCCTGTCCTGTTCAATGTCTGTGCTATATTAAATGTTGACTCCCCATACCTGCTTCTCACCTCCAGCGCCGGTCCTTACATGTGATGTTAACTTGACAATTGTTTCTGGCGTTATCCCTAAGATCTGGAAACCGGCACGTCCTCCCCCTACATAAAGGATGAGATCCTTCTGACTTAGATAACTACCGTCCAATTTTCAAATGATCTTGCCTTTCCAAAGTTTTACAATTCCTGGACAACGTTTTTAAACTTCTCACTCTATTCTTAATGTGAACCAGTCTTGTTTTAGAGCTGGCACCTTTTCTGCTACTACACTTGTTTATAATGGTGTGTTAAATTGCTTAGATCCTAAAAAGCATTGTGCTGCCTTATTTAGAGACCTTTCCAAGACCTTCGATACTGTTGACCATGACATTCTCATTCAAAGGTTGACTGAAATAGGCCTGGATCAGACTTCTTGCAAGTGGTTTGAGAAGGATCTGTCAGACAGGACACAATGTGGGATTTCTGATGGTGTTAAGACTAGTTTCCTGGATATTACAAAAGGTGTACTGCAGGGGTCAGTACTGGGATCTGTTTTCTTTACTATTTACATAAATAATATTGGTCTATCTGTTAAAACTTGTAATTTTCATCTGCATGCAGACGATACTTTTACGTATGCCATTAACCCAACTATACCAGGTGTTAGAGCTGAAATCTGATTTTGTTGCCTTACAGAAAACCAAGGTTGATTTAAAACTTGTACTTAATGTGGCCAAGACTAAATACATGTTGTTCTCTAAAAAATGTTTCATATGGAATACATATTTATTCATTGAATTGTTGTCCCATCGATCAGGTTCCCACCTATACATTTCTGGGCATTTGGATTGACAAGGATTTAACGTTTTAAAAACATACTGATGAACTAGTTAAAAAGCAAATTTTTTTTTTTTTTTAAATAGATCTTGCCTCTCTCTAAATAACGGGAAGCAGATTGTACAGTCAACTTTCCTGCCAGTTCAAGACTATGGTAACACCATTTACAGTTGAAGTCGGAAGTTTACATACACCTTAGCCAAATACATTTAAACTCAGTTTTTCACAATTCCTGAAATTTAATCTGTCACGATCGTCGTAATGATGAGACCAAGACGCAGCGTGAGTAGAGTTCCACATAATTTTAATCAACTGAAACTCACCGAACAAAACAACCAAAGGAAACATGCCGCTACATGTGTGAACTCAGACAACTCAATGTAGATCAGATCCCACAACACAAATGAGGAAAAGGGCTACCTAAATATGATCCCCAATCAGAGACAACGATAAACAGCTGTCTCTGATTGGGAACCATATCAGGCCAACATAGACATACAAAACCCCTAAACATAAAACACCCCTAGACATTCAATAACCCTAGACATAAAAAAACCCTAGACATACAAAACTAGCGTACCCACCCTAGTCGACCCTGACCTAACCAAAATATATAGAAAAACAGAGATATCTAAAGTCAGGGAATGACATAATCCGAGTAAAAATTCACTGTCTTAGGTCTTAGGTCAGTTAGGATCACCTTATCACCTTATCACTTTATTTTAAGAATGTGAAATGTCAGAATAATAGCAGAGAGAATTATTTATTTCACCATTTATTTATTTCATCACATTCCCAGTGGGTCAGAAGTTTACATACACTAAATTAGTATTTGGTAGCATTGCCTTTTAATTGTTCAACTTGGGTCAAACGTTTCGGGTAGCTTTCCACAAGCTTCCCCCAATACGTTGGGTGAATTTTGACTCATTCCTCCTGACAGAGCTGGTGTAACTGAATCAGGTTTGTAGGCCTCCTTGCCTGCTCATGCTTTTTCAGTTCTGCCCACAAATGTTCTATATGATTGAGGTCAGGGCTTTGTGATGGCGAATCCAATACCTTGACTTTGATGTCCTTAAGCCATTTTGCCACAACTTTGGAAGTATGCTTAGGGTCATTGTCCATTTGGAAGAACCATCTGTGACCAAGCTTTAACTTCCCGACTGATGTCTTGAGATGTTGCTTCAATATATCCACATAATTTTCAGTCCTCACGATGCCATCGATTTTGTGAAGTGCACCAGTCCCTCCTGCAGCAAAGCACCCCCCCAACATGACGCTGCCACCCCCGTGTTTCACGGTTGGGATGGTGTTCTTCGGCTTGCAAGCCTCCACCTTGTTCCTCCAAACATAACGATGGTCATTATGGCCAAACAGTTCTATTTTTGTTTCATCAGAAAATAGGACATTTCTCCAAAAAGTACAATCTTTGTCCCCATGTGCAGTTGCAAATCGTAGTCTGGCTTTTTTATTTGCGGTTTTGGAGGAGTTGCTTCTTCCTTGCTGAGCGGCCTTTCAGGTTATGTCGATATAGGACTTGTTTCACTGTGGATATAGATACCTTTGTATCTGTTTCCTCCGGCATCTTCACAAGGTCCTTTGCTGTTGTTCTCGGATTGATTTGTACTTTCCGCACCAAAGTACGTTCATCTCTAGGAGACAGAACACATCTCCTTCCTGAGTGGTATGACTGCTGCGTGGTCACATGGTGTTGATACTTGCGTACTATTGTTTGTACAGATGAACGTGGTACCTTCAGGCATTTGGAAATTGCTCCCAAGGATGAAACAGACTTGTAGAGGTCTACAATTATTTTTCTGAGGGCTTGGCTGATTTCTTTTGATTTTCCCATGATGTCAAGCAAAGAGGCACTGAGTTTGAAGGTAGGCCATGAAATACATCCACACATACACCTCCAATTGACTCAAATTATTTCAATTAGCCTATCAGAAGCTTCTAAAGCCATGACATTTAAAGGCACAGTCAACTTCTAAGTCTATGTAAACTTCGGACCCACTGGAATTGTGATACAGTGAATTAGAAGTGAAATAATCTGTCTGTAAACAATTGTTGGAAAAAATTACTTGTGTCATGCACAAAGTAGTTGTCCTAACCAACTTGCCAAAACTATAGTTTGTTAACAAGAAATTTGTGGAGTGGTTGAAAACGAGTTTTAATGACTCCAACCTAATTGTATGTAAACTTCCAACTTCAACTGTACCTGAATGTAGCAGCCACTACACTTAAACGTTTGGATGCCGTCTACCATAGGGCCCTTCGTTTTATCACAGGTGACAGTTTTAATGCTCATTACTGCATCCTGTATCAAAAGGTTGGCTTGTCCTCATTAATCCTTAAGAGTATATTGATGCACCCGTGAGCCAATCTAAGAAACATAATATAAAAGTCCTCATCAAAATCCGTCAGTTTATGTTTTTGCATGGGCTGCGTCTCAATCCTTCCGCATCGGCGGTGGAATGTGGCCGAGCTACAGCTGTGTTTGTCAGACCGTGAGACGTCCCGAAAATTGGTCTTCTCACGAAAACGTCTGTAGGTTCCAAGTTTGGCCTACAAAACTGGCTCGCTGTTTTACTCTACGACCCCTACAAGTGTCATGGGACTCATCTGAAGTCAGTAATGCTGATGTGTCAACTTCTGTCTGTAGCGTCCAAACCATTTGAGCCACATGCGGTTGGTGGCACCTTAAATGGGACGGGCTTGTGGTAATGACTGGAGCGCAATTAGTGGAATGGTATCAAATACATCAAACACACGGTTATGAGCCGTTCTCCCCTCAGCAGCCTCCTGTGGTTTGAGCTACAAACTAATATGACACCACCATGAAAAGGGGAGACTCTCACGAACACAATGGTGTTCTCCCATGAGACTCGTCTGACGGTAACAAATACAAACAAATGGAAGTACGGAGCTAGTTTTGTTCCAGCAAAACTAGGGGGTTAAATATGTGTACAAAAGATACTTGTATAAGACAGACACTTCAAAACCTTATTCCTTATGATTTATTTTTGGACTGTCTTTTTTTGCCATTTATCATTGTGTTATTCAATGCGTTTGTATGAGCTATAATATTAAACGCCAAATTCAATATTTATCAAATAATTTGTAGATATTTTTTGATACATAAAGGGGTCCTGAAATGTTAAATCATGTAGGTAACTGATCCATAGTATGACCATCTTAAAACAATTCAATATATTAGTGGTTGACTCAACCACACGCCAACAGTCAACAAGGAGAGGATCTCTACAAGTAATGTCAGTTCATTTGATACCCATTTTGACATGCATTCGAAACTACAGAAGGTTGACTGAGTGTGACATCAGCCCTGAGGGTGTGACTTGAGAGCCACAGTGTGTTTGATTTGCAAAGTGCAGCTTAGTCTTAATTAC